>NC_056730.1:538402508-538625008 GCF_019279795.1 Protopterus annectens | reverse complement strand
TCCATGTTCACGGCCCTCTCATCTGCAGCTGTATAGGAGATAGAGAAACATTTATGCATACCTATCCATCACATACACAGGCTGGACTTTGGGAAACACTTATTGATACTGATACTTACGGCTGGGACATTCCCTGCCCATGCATCTTGGACCCACCTGTCCAAGAGCTCTCTCTTCCTATGCTTCAAGTCAGCAAAGTGGTGCTGGACCTGCTCACCAGTCTGAGGAATGCCAGTGGCACTGGTGAGGTCATGTGCAATTTGGTCTCAGGCCTGCGCTTTGTATTGGAAGCCCTGGTACTGGTCCTGTAGCAGTCTCCAATCATGGTTTTCTACTGGAAGTCCAACCATTATCCTGGACTCCTGAATACCTCAGCGCTGCACTCAAAAGTGCATACTTTCACCAACAGCAGCCATTGTGCCTGCAGTAGGGAGCTACAACTGGTTATGAGCTTTATTCTCACCTGCGAGGTATAAATAGGCTGATTTCCTGCCCTATGACGTGATTGGTCAGTTTTGACTATGCTGACTTAAGCTAAACAACAGGCAAACCTGCTTAGCAAAGATAAGCATTGCTTAAAGAGGTAGTTGCTAAGCATTGCTTACCAGTGCACAAATCCACTTAGTTATGCTAGGTGCTTAGGATTTCCCTCTCTCTTCCCCCCTTGGCTGACCTGGTGTGACTTTGTCTGAACTCTACAGTTGCCTACAAAACGGTGTCTACAGGACTGCAATCAGTTTTTTTCAACATTTAAACAGACTGAACTCTACAGTTGCCTACAAAACGGTGTCTACAGGACTGCAATCAGTTTTTTTCAACATTTAAACAGACTGAACTCTACAGTTGCCTACAAAACGGTGTCTACAGGACTGCAATCATTTTTTTTCAACATTTAAACAGACTGAACTCTACAGTTGCCTACAAAACGGTGTCTACAGGACTGCAATCTGTTTTTTTCAACATTTAAACAGAGTAGGTTACATAAAAAGCATTTGTTAAGCTTTTACTTACAGTGCTTTGTAATTAAGCAGGTCACCATATTGGTCAGCCATAGGGCTCTTTGTTTCTACTTGAGTGGTTGCCTCCTTCCCCTGTAACTGCAGTAAATTGACTCTTACATTAGAGCTGTAATACTTACCTTATAGCTTTAGGACACCTTAGGAAACCTTGTAAACTGCAATAGCCCCGCTACATTTGCCCTCGCTACGCTCGGGCTCTCTTCGCTCCCCTCCCTGCCCCCAATTCCCTCCCGCCCCCAGTACCTCTAAATTTATAGTACTATAGTCACTCCCCCACTTTCTAGATCCTATCTGCATTCATCTGGGATAATTCCACCCACCCCTATTCTACTACCTACATTTAATAGCACCTATTAGCTTTCATCTGGCATTCTCCCATCCCCCATTCCAGTACCTTTACCTCACCACTCTATCTTCTGGTGTTGCATCACCAGGTAAAACAGTTCCTTCACTCACTAGCTGAATCACATATAATGATATACTCCTCTTTACTTCCCCTCTTGTTCACACCCCTCTTGTTCACACCATACCTCCTTACCTTGTATGAAAACCAGTTTCTTACGGGATTTCAGGTCCCAAAAGGCCATACTATCACCCCAGCTATAAATCCTTCCACCTTCAACCATACTTACAGTACCAGATCCTATCCAACATCTTGTTCAGTCTATCAACATCTCAACCCCAGGCACATTAGCTCTAGATCCAAACACTACCACAAACTAATAAACAAATTCCTGAAGTTCATCACCAAGTATAGACTCAACCTAATACTTGGTGGTGATATTCACCCCAACCCTGGCCCACTCACTTCAGATACACATACCCCCTCTACTTGTAATCTAAGCTACAAACCTACAATTAATAGGCCAACTAACTTTCTCCTAGTCTGTCATCTCAATATTAGAAGCATTAATAACAAGGTACATGAATTGCATGCACTTCTGGATGTCCACTCCCCTGAGATTCTCTGTTTATCTGAAACCTGGTTAAAACCTAACACTAAAGACAATGAAGTGTTACCACCTGGGTACAACATACACAGGCTGCATAGTGCTTTGAGGAAGGGGGGTGGGGTAGCTGTACTCTATAAATCTGAGTTGAATGTCACCATAGATGTAATACAACCTCCTCAGATTAATAACTCTGAGATTCTTGCAACCAAATTGCAACTTAATAAAAATAAATGCATTAATATCATCTGTATGTACATTCCCCCAGGTAACAATATATCTACATTTGAAGATATTCTGCACTGGTTATCATGTCTCTACCCCCAAGAAACCCTACTACTTGGAGACTTTAACATAGACTGGGGCACCTGTTCCTTAGAATCCCCAACCACCCATATTAACCTGCATGCATTTACACAAATCATATCCACCCCTACCAGGATAGGTAAACCCAACCAAAAAGAAAGTATACTTGACTGGGTACTCATAAACAGTCACCCCCAACTATACACCTCTGGCACCCTCCTTAATGGCCTAAGCGATCACCTTCTCACATATGTAATTAAGCACAAAACCATTAATTCCCAACAACCCTTACTCATAAAGGTTAAAAACAATAAAAACGTTGACCCTGCCAAATTCCAACAAGAACTAAACTCATGTAATTGGTCTATTCTAAAACACCTCCCCTTAGAGGAAGCAGTAGCATACTTTAACAACAAATTCCTTGAGATCCTTGATTTGCATGCACCTGTTCGTTCAAAGAGAACCAAGGCAAAAACTGCACCATGGCTTTCTATAGAGTCTAAACTCAAAATTACCCTTAGAAACAAAGCATGGGCTTTATGGCTTTCCTCTAAAGACCCTCAAGATCCCATTAAATACAGGCAATCCAGGAACGAAACCAAAAAATCAATTTTACAAGACAAAAAACAATACTACTGTAATTTACAGACAGTAAATCAAAATAACCCTCAGAAGTTTTGGGCAGGTTTAAATAATCTACTACATCCTGGACAAACTTCAACCCCAATCCCTGCTGCTACTATTGATAAAACCCCTGAAGAGGTTTCTGATAGTTTTAACCAATTCTTTACTGAGACAATTCAAGCCCTAGCTAGCCAACTACCTCCTAGCTCCCCTGGTCCTGAAAGTAGCACCCCTAGAAACCTACTTGCGTTCAGCTTCCAACCAGTCGCCACTTCACTTATCCGTGCCTTGATTAAAAAAATAAAACCCACTACACTTTCTGCTGATCAACTCCCTGCCGAGTATCTACAAAAATCAGCTGATGCTATTGCTTACCCCGCCTCAATACTAATCAATCGAACCATAGTAGAAGCTAAAATTCCCACCATCTGGAAAATATCCTATGTAATCCCACTTCACAAAGGAGGCAGTCCTACTGAATTCTCCAATTATAGGCCAATAGCTATACTCTCTCCACTTGCAAAGATTATGGAAAAATGAATTCATAGACAATTCATGCACCACCTAATCCAAAATCGCCCAGCATGGCTTCTGTCCTCATCACAGCACTACTTTAGCCCTCCTAGCCTTTACTAACACCATAAACCATAATCGCAACAATAATTATATATTGTCAGCCCTCTTTTTGGATCTTTCCAAGGCATTAGATATGGTTGATCACCAACTTTTAATCCACACCCTGTAAACATTCTGTCTAGATACTGGAGCCCTCCAATGGTTTCAATCCTACCTGAATGGTCGACAGCAGGCTGTCCTCTGGCAGAACAAACTCTCTAACCTTCTACCTAACACCCTTGGAGTACCACGAGGCTCTATACTAGGGCCCTTGCTGTTCTCCTTCTTCATTAACGACCTTTATACTGTCATCCCAAAAGTCAGCTGTATCCAATATGCTGATGACTCTACTCTGATTTGCTCAGCCACATCTCCAGTAGAGTTATGGTCAGCTACCCAGACCACCTTTAATACAATAGAAAACTGGCTTTCTGAACATCGTCTGATCCTAAATCCCAAAAAAACTAAAATGCTGTTATTTTCACCAACACGTAGGTCTACCGCTTTCACCTTTACCATAAAATCAAATGATGGCACAATAATCTCCCCTGACCCATCTACTAAACTATTAGGTGTCATCATAGACAATAATCTCACATTTGACCTACATGTTAACCAAACTATCAAAACCATCAATAAAAAAACTAGGGTCACTTTACAGAATAAAAGCCTTCCTAACCCCTCCAGCTAAAATTGCCATAGCTCGCTCTCACCTTCTTTCAACCCTTCTGTATGCATCCCCTCTACTCTCAAATTTAAACAAGACTGTCCTTAACAAACTCTCAATTTGCTACAACCACATTGCCAGGTTTGCCACTGGGCTGCCTTTTAGGACACATCATTGCATCAATCTATCAGCTTGGTTGGCTTGAACTACCTAGCCTAATCCAGTATAACCAACTGATTATGGCCTATAAAATCCTCTATAATCTGGACAATACTCCTGCACTTAAAAATATTATCACTCCCTATAACAATCCTAGACTGCTTCGATCCTCTAATAAACTACTAATTCAGACTAGCAAAATTAATAACACAGCCGGTGATTCTCTCTTTGCAAACTCTGTAAGTAGATCCTGGAACTCACTTCCAGCTGATATTACCTTACTTTCCACCTTAGGTCAATTTAAAACTAGACTCAAACAACATTTGTCACTTAACTGGCTATGTCAATGTATCAAGCCTGGCTAACTCGAATGTGTAAAAATCTGTTAACCAGTTTACTGTGTAATTTAATTTAATTCTGACTTGTGCTCAGGACTAACTTTAACCTGTGGAACTTGTTTAACTTGCTTACTTATGTAATCTCTGTAAATAATCTGTTTGTAATATGTAATGCTGGTATTATGTAATGCTGTATCTGCTTACCCTTGGAGCTTTTCTCCCCGGGCCTCCGCTGAAAATGGACATGCATCCAGTCGGACCATCCCGGTCAACAAATGTATAATAAATAAATAAATAAATAAATAAATAAAATTATTGCTATGCATAGAAATTTAAGCAATGCTTACTCCAGTTAAGCACAGCTGAGTACAATTTAGCATTGTTCAGCTTTCATTTTATGGACTATCATTATTACCATTATTATTATTAATTATTATTATTATTATTATTATTATTATTATTATCATTATTATTATCATTTTATGTGCTTTCATTACATTCTTTTGTGGCTATACTGTATGGGACACTTGTGCTTACATGGGGTTTCACATCTGTACTACACTGACACCTCACATTTGGACCTGCTGCACTACCCTGGTTAACAAATATATATTATTCACTACTTATTTCTAGAAAAATATACATTTAGTGCTGTTTTCACAAATAAAAATATTTGGCCTGTATTGGGGCTTGTACCATGAATGACTGCATGCTAAATGAAAGCTCTAACCACTACACTATTTCACTTTGACTGTTTTAGCTGTATAGTTCTAATTAGCTCCTTCGAATGTTTAAGCTATGCTATGCATATCTGCGCAATGCGCACACCTGCTCAGCTACACTTAAACTTTATTGGGGATGGAAAAAAAATAAACGTGTAACATTACTCTTATAAACTTAGAAAGCTGCTAGAATAAATCACTTTGTGTTAGCATACATTTTTTGAAGGATATAAGTTATGCAACTTAAATGTATGTCACTATTTAGTGACTTCAATCCTTAGATCATCCCAATGATTTGCCAGATGAGAGGAAATTTTATGAGGGAAAGGCCAAAAATATAAGGGGAAACTCTGAACATTCTGCGAACATCTGGCCAGTTGAGAGCTATGTTGTGGGGGGCTGTGTTTCTGTATTTTGTCCGCAGAGACTGTTAGCTGCTTTAGAATTGCTGTATGGTAATTCTAGAGTGCAAGGGGTGTATGTACTGTGCGAGCAATGCTCGGACATGCCCCCTGCTATTGTACAAGGATCATGTCAGTGTAGAGAATACAGCAGCACACCTTCATTAATATGCAAGGCATGCTGCTGTTCTACACGAGCACTATCCACTCCGTGCAGGAATAGCACTATTCCTACATGGAGTTTCATGAATCCCGGGGTTGGTTTTCTACATCATACTAGTTAATTCTTCATCCCCTAAGTTTAAGGCTATCCATAGTCACTGCTTTCCTAATTTGTAGCCTGTTCTGTTGCTCTAGCTTTCTCTAACCTTTGCCTACTATTGTCAGGCAAACTTAACAAGCAAAGCACTACATTTCCAATATGCTTTTGGTCATCTTCCAAGAATTGCTGCATCACTCTAAGATCCAACAGCTGACTAGAACTTAACAAATTTCTATGCTCTCCCTCAAAGATTGCTCACTAAGTTGCATATCATCCTGATAAAACATACACCCCTGTAACCATCTGCCCAGCAGTACACCCCTCGTTTTCTAAGTTCATTTAACAAATTGCTGACTGTGTCGCTATCTTCTCATAAGAGGCATGGAGATTTACTCTTCTCAATTATTCTATTAAAAATCTGGAACAATCTGTCACTCACTATCAAGACCAACTATAATCATGCCACCTTGACATTAGAACTTGGGCAGTACCCTTCCATGAAAATAGAAATATAACCGTTCATTGAGTTGACCTAATTGAATATGCATCATGTCACTAATTACATCAATGTCATGAATATGCCTGATTATACCATCAGTATTATGTGCTTAAGTATTTCTACTCTATTTTTCTCTAATTTTTCATACTCATTTTACTTGTAATACTTGTTCCCTAGTGACAGCTACAGTATAGACTCTTGACTTAAGCTGTAAAATTATTTGCAGGTGATGTTGCAAATTATTTGCTGATACTTTCAATGTAATTTTGTGTTTCGAGAAGGATATTTCTAATATAATGTAGAGCTTTTATATCTTCTTGTAAGTTAACCTTTAGGTTTACTCTGTAGTTTGCATGCTACTATATAAATTGCTTAATGTTATTCTCTGTGTTATTTTCTTTATAATAGTTATCTTTTTTTTTTAATTCATTGAGCTGCAATGTCATGACCTCTGCTGAAAATGTGTTCTGCCTTTTTAATTTCTCCAAGTCTTTTGGGTTTCTAATACCATGATGGGAATGGGCCCCATTCCTAAGTCAAAGTAAGATTAAAGTTCATGAAATTATTTTTGTGTCAGTCTTTGATATCAGCCAAAAGTGCTCTTCGTAACACCCGTTGTGTTTTCAGTAATGACTCCTTCTGCAATTCGTATGGGGTTACATGGATTGGCAACATATTTAAATATGATTGTAGATTGTTTTTTATAAGACCCATTGCTCCTACTACTATTGGAACTGTCTGAGTATCATTCTTCCACATAACTCTCGTTTCTGCCTGGAGATCCTGATATTTTATGACTTTGTGTCTCTCTGTATGCAAGACACTGTAGTCACTGGGTGTGGCGATTTTAATGATCAATGCTACTTTTGTTTTCCTTTCATGGCCCACTATATCCAGTTTCTAGCATCTGTCTTTTGAACTGATGGTAATGGATGATCCCATGTGATATAAACTTAATTTTCTATGATGCCTTGTGGCTCATGTTTCCAATGTTTTTCAGCTACTTCAATACCATGATATTTGCACAATCCCCAGTGCAACAGTCTTGCCACATTATTATGCTTTTCAGTATACAGCCCTGCCATTAGTAAATCACAACCAGCAACGAGGTGTATGACTGTTTCCAATTCGGTTTTACAAATCCTATATTTGTCTGTTTCTCCCACATGTTCAACAAATTTTGCAAACTAGTGTGTACACAGCCCACTATCTTGGGCCCCAATATTAACCTTTCATCTCTTGATTTGAATTTGTCAGTCCTTAACCATTCCTGCATTCATTCCTGATCAACATGAGGTTCTTCCAGAAGTTTTCTATTCTTGAAACTATATTTATGCATTTTCCACATTTCTTGCCTTATCATCTGATCCTTCGCTTTATATTCTTTCTTTTGTGTTTTGCCCAGTGAGATCATCCTGGTGAACAAAGAAAATAAATAAGTAACTAAACAAATAAATAAATAAATAAGCAAGCAAATAAATAACATCTTTTTAGTGCAAAAGTTGATTGACTATGGCAGTTTTATTGCATGGCTGCATGACAAAGAATGATTTTCTACTCACTGTGCACACTTGTGCAAAATTCCTATTCTGGATGAAGATTTACAAATACCGTGCAGTTTAAATAAGGTACATTTCTCTAGATATCATTTTGGAAATCTGTGCTCAAGATGTTAAAATTTGCTAATGTTATAAGAAAAGGCTGATCATTTGGCATTACCATTTCATAACCCTTAGCTTTGGAGTGCATTTTTAATGTTTGCAGTAACTGCATAATTTGGTCTTTAAAGGTGATTCTGCAGTCATTGCACTGATTTATATTTTGCTGCACAAAATTGCATTCTTGGATGGAGTTGTAAAATAGCACCATGTAAAAGGTCCAATTAATTTCATGTGACTAATCAGTGTTCAAAATTTAAAAAAAATCTACAGATTTATGATGACACCTTCATCAAATTAAACACCAGATCACCACTTGTCAGTTATCAATGATTCTGTAACCTTTTATATTAGTATTTTGTGATATTGCTAATTTATTACTTGTTGGAGCCACTGCTGAAAAGGGACTATGTTTTTCCCGTTTGGACTTTTTCCGGTAAACAAATGCAAATAAATACAATTCTAGAATACATTTTATGGCGTTTTTACATAAAGTGTGTAGTCCCATTGTGCAGGTGCATTCCAAAATGTATTTAGTTATTTAAATTTGTTGACTGGGCTAGTCTGACTCTGTTTTAATTCTTTTTCAGCCGAGGTTGAGGGAGAAAAGTCCCACAGCAATAATTTCAATCAAGCAAAATGACAAATAAGTGAAGGACAATGTAAGGCATAAAGACAAATAGATAACTGACAATTTATACAGATAGTAAAAAAAAAATCATAGAAAAATACAGTATCGATCATAGAACAACTGATATAATGAATATAAATATAAATGCAAAGGTATAACACAGACAGTATAGGAGCAGATGCATTCAAATAGCAAAATGTCCAGCACTGCACAGTAATGGCCCTGGTTATATACAGTAAAACTGGTATTATATAAGCATGTATGAATATTTGCAGAAAAAGAGCACAGGTAGTAAGTATTAACAGTAATAAATCATGTTTCTAATTAAATAATAAAAGTGGTGCAAAAGGAAGTTGTAACATATGGGGGGAAAGAAATACTAAATACAGTTGAGAGTCAGGTATAGAGATGAGAAAAGCAGTGAGTTAATAAAGGTTATTTAGAGCTTGTTGGTAGGGAATGATTTACTGCCTGCCTCTGTCCATCAGAGACACAGATGCCAGACCAGGGGTGAATTTCTGATTATCCATCCATTGGTCCAAGTTGGACTTAAAAAGGGTTAGAGAGGAACTCTGCTTCACATGGATGGGGAGCCTGGTCCAGAGACTGGGAATTCTCTGAGAAACACACCTGTCTCTCCAACACATGCTATTTATGTCACAAGAAAAATGTAGGTCTTTTGATCTAGTAGTTCTGATGTCGTTTGTTTTGTGGACGGGCAAAGGGTTCATCAAAACAGGGTCCAGGAATGTCTTATATGCCAGACAAACATCACCTCTCAGTTGTGTCTTTTGGCTTTTCCCGGTTTCCCGGGGTCGCCACAGTGGAACTCTGGTCCGCTAATGACTGGCAGCAAATTTTTACGTGCCGAGTTGCCGGCCCTGACACACAACCTTCAATGAAGGTACGCCCATTCACATTACGCATGTCTCCACACAGAAGACACTCTAGCGGAGAATCGAACAGGACAACATCTTACTGTGAGACAACAACGCTACCGCAGCACCACCACCACAGCTACTCTCAGTAGACTGTATAATATAGAGTAAAGAGACAGGGCTTTCAGGTGACAGCATAGGATAATTTTTTTACTTCCTGTATTCTTTTTGTAAGAAATCTTTGTGGATGTTCCAATTGTTGCATGTGTCTGGTCAGGCACATACCAAAAGTTCATAGGTGATTACTAGGGTAATGGCACAAGACTCTTTACAAGTCTAGCCAATAATACCCAGGATATGAAAATATTATATCATAATTCCCCAGATATGGGATGGGGTAGTATCAGGGTAGCGGATTTTAGGGTGTTTTAAACCCTGAGTTATTTCACAGACTGCCTCAGTCCATAAGAGGCAGGGGCATTATACTCTATGATGGGTCTGATGAGGGCCGAGTATAGTGGTATGATGACCTCTCTGGACCTAGATGCCATGCTCTTACTTATAAGTTGAGCAACACAAGGATTTTCTTACTACCTTGGACACATGTTGGTCAAAGGCTAGATTACTATCTACATGAGTTCACAGATCCATGACTAATAAATCAACTTTTAGGGGTGTTTTTTTCTGATGATGTAGTTACCCTGGGTGGTAGACATCCTAAAAGGTACTATAATGGATTTCTTGATATTGAGTTTTAAGCCATGGCTTTAGCTACAAGTGTTTGTCTGTATTACACTTTCCTGAAGGATGTTCTCATCTTGGAGGGGGTTCAAACTTTTCCCAGTTTGCAATCATCTGACACTTGGTCATACAGAGGCTTTTGACATTCACTTTCAACTCTGAGAAGTAGATGCTGAAAAGTATCGGGCCCAGCACAGAGGTGGCCTCACCGATCCTAACCTCTCAGGTCCTATCCATGAGCCATCTAGCTATCCAGCATGCTATAAAGGGGCTTCTGCCTATTTCTGTAAGTTTGTTGACAATGTCTGAGTGGGATATTATATCAAATGCTTTAGCCAGATTTAGGTAGGCAGTATGCACCAGTTTCCCCTCATCCATTGCCTTAGTGACCTTTTCAAAGAAGTCCCCCAAGTTCCGTAAGCATGACCTTACTTTGACAAAGCCAAACTGGGATGGATTCAGTGTCTGGAGGTCCTCGTTGATAATTTTCAGGATAATTCTTTCCATGGCTTTGCAGATAAGACTAGTCAGGCTACTGCATCTCTAGTTTCAAGGATATGTAGAAGGTCCTCCATTATGAAGAGGGATGACTATTATATTCCTTAATTCTTGAGAAACAAAGCCTGTTTTAAGATTATAGTCAAATGATAACTCCAGGGATCCTGATAAGGCATATTTTAGACTGTTCAGGAGGTATACTGGGATGTTATCAGGGCCCATTGAAGTCGTGTTCTTGGCTTTAGTGAGTACAGCCAGTACATGCTCCATAGTTATAGTTGGAGGGGGTATGTTTGAGGGCATTTATTTGGGGGTAGTTGCTGACAAGTGTGTAAAGTTCAGACTGAATTTGCCTGCAAACAGGTTCACTATATTGCCAAGCTCAGTGAACGTGGCATCATTAGCCACCATTTCAGCACATTGCTATGTGCTGCCCTTGAGGTTTCTGACATAGCTGGCAGTGGGTGGGAGGTTGGCATAATGGTTAAGGTATTTACCTTGCACACACAAGGCGCAGGGTTTGATTCTCACATGGGGTAATTGGCTAGGCTTGAAATGACCCACAAGGTCGTTAGCCTAGTATTAATCTATGAACCTATTAATCTATGAACCTATGAAGAAAGCCTTAAGGGTTTCTTTCATCTGGTAGCTATCTTAACATCAGATCTGACTTTTTTGACCTAATTAGCCCTCTTAGATGCCTATTTAGTTTGATGAGATAGATTTTTATCTACTTCACATAATTGAACACCCAAATATTCGACTTTTATATGGCCAAGACCATATGATCAAACATTTGAATGTTCAAAAATGTGAAAAAAAAAAAAAAACAAAAAAAAATAAAAAATAAACATTGCTAGCAGGGGGGGGGCCCTCTGTGCCCCCCACACCCTCCTCTATTTAAATATACCAACTCTGAGATTGAACTACATTGCGGTAAAGGGAGATCTTCTCGTTCCGTGTTCTTTGGAGATTCCCATTCAGACCGTTCGGACTTTTAAAAGATCGATCATATGGTCTCGGCCATATGAAAGTCGAGCTTTTAAAAGTTTAACCATCTGAAGAGGACCCTTACATATATATATATATATATATATATATATATATATATATATATATATATATATATATATTTTTATTTTTACTTTTCTTGTAAATCCCTTTTAATTTGGGATGCCAGCAGTTTGTTTTCTGGGGCTAGTTCTGGGCTTACTTCTGGTAGGTACAACAGCATCTATGCAGCCAATCACATTGTTGTACTGAGTTTTTGAAAGCAATTCATCATAGGCTGCTGTGGTCTTGGGGATTGTGGGGCATTGAATTTTGACAAATTGTTACTTAATGAAAGTAGTTTGAATTGAAATAGTTCCTATTACTGGTTTTATTGGGGTTACAGAGTTGATTTTAATTTCAAAAGACAAAGCTATATGGTCAACCTTACCAGGCAGGACAAGACATGGGGGGACGTACAGTGTTCTCCCATATTTGTGAGTATGAGGTCCAGTAAGTTGGAGCGTCAGTGGAGGGTTTCACTATTTGGCCAAGGGTGTTTGTATTTACAAAGTCCAGGAATCTCTGTGCCTCTAGATTTGAGGCTGTGTAGGATTCCCAATTTACAGCGGGGTAATTAAAGTTTCCCATGAATAGGGTGTTAAGTTGGATGGTAAGTGTCTCCAGTAGGTCCAAGTACACATTGTGAGCTTCTTGGGACATGGAAGGTTACCTATAGCTGGCTAGGATATAGTACAGGATTTTGTTTATGGTGATCTGCATGTGGAGGAACTCCAGTATGTCATCCTGTGTGCCTAACCTAGAGGCATGCTTGTTATTGATGTATATCAAGGCACCTCTACCTTTAGCCCTTGTCTGTGCAGCTACTGGTCAAAAAGTGTGGAAGGCACTGAAACCTTGTACTTCTAGGGTACTCTTTACTGCTTTAATGTCTCTGTAACAGCAGAGATGTTTGTATTCTCGATTATGAGGAGGCTCGGAGGGAGTGCGTTTTTTTATTTAGGCTTCTGGCATTGAGCAGTAACATCTTGAGGTTCAGTTGAGTTGATTTTGCTCTGTCAGTAGGTTTGTCAATTTGGCATTGCCTAAAAAAGACACCATGGGGGGGGGGGGTACATAAAGTTTTAGTCAACATTTGAAAACCTAGAGGGGACAGGTGCAGACTATCCTTTGCACAGTAATGTGGTATGCAAACCATGTCATCCCAAGCTGATAAATATTGGATCCTTGTAGAATAACCCCCAAAAGACAGCCAATTGTTAACAATAAAGCATCTTTTGCTCATATTGAATATGCTGTTTAATGCTAAACTAATCCAGATTGCAACACATAGTCTGAAAGCTTCATAATGTCTCTCTTCATATAATGCAGGGAGGTATGCTTCAGGTCATTTACACCCATATGGAGTATGATGGAATCATGCTAGTACCTGTGGTGTAATGACTTGATGGCAGTGTGACTTGGAGGATTCTGGTCCCAGATAAGTAACTAACCGTTATCTTCTCTTTGTTCACTCTCTTTTGAGGGGCATCAGTATGCCTTACAATTGAGTCCACTATGACGAGAGTCCTGGGAAGTGTGTTTGATTACCTTAAGGCCTTAGTGTTTGAGGCTCCATTGAGAGTGATTGTATGTGTGATGTTAGGTGTTCTTTATTCTGACTGCCTTTGGACATGCTGAGGCATAGCTTTGTCAGTGACTGGTCTAGGCAACATTTGTTCTTTATAAAGATTGCTTTTAAGTGCCTCAGCACTTATGGACTTATTTATTATGGATAAATGTTATAAGGTTTGACTAAATCTGTTTTCAATGTTATAGTTAATGAGGTGATATCACGCAAACAGAACACTGAAAATTTGAGCCCCCAGTATATTGCAAACACACACACACACACACACACACACACACACACACACACACACACACACACACACACACACACACACACACACACATATATATATATATATATATATATATATATTAAAACTTACCTGTTAATTATCTGGGCAAGGTGAACTGATACTTCATGGACCATTTACAACCATAATTAGGTCACAAGGCATGTGTAAATGAGAGTAGAGAATAAACAGTCAGCCAATATGCTTTTGGGAGGAAATTTGATTTTATTTGCTAAGGAAGAAAGAAAATTCTACCTTACTTCTAGTACTAGTGAAGATGAACTCGGAGAAGATGAGAGAGGTCCTGCATTTCTTATGTTATACAAATGTGGGGAGGGGGCTGATAGAGTCACAGTGGCTGCTATGTCAGGAGGAGTTGAGTTCCACAAATGAGGGATGTTTTATGGTTTTAGTTGAGTCTACTTGACTAACAAAGGGGCATTATTATCATTATTTAGCAATAACCCATGGCTTGGTATAGGTAATGCTTAGTTGGCATGGGTTTGTCACAAGGTGAAGCTAATAATGTGTAAACCAAGCATTACCCATACTCAGGTATGGGTTATTGCTATTATACAGTTCTTTTATTTTTGTGATATTGTGTATTTGTGATAGTTTTTTTAAGTCTTATGCTTAATTACGTGCTCTTCAATATTATCGTGCAGGAAATATTTCTTCAGTCTGCTTCTTTATTTTTTGTGTGTGGTGCAATTGTAAAACAGATATAAATGGATGATTTTTGTTTTTTAGGCCTGCTCTGAGTAATGTATTTTTATGTAAATGAGTACTGAATATCACTGCTTAGTACAGAGTAAGTAAGGAATGTTTTTCTCTCACTTTGGTTTGGTGCTGGTGCTAATTCAACACAGCTTGATGTCTCACTTCAAAGCAATCTTATCAACTGTTTAATTGCTCAACAAATTCACTTGTTTGCATGTCAATCTATGTCACTAGCAGTCACCAGAACTTGATGTAAAGCAACTTAACTTAGCACAGCTGAGTCCTGAGGTGACATTATAGTTGGTCAAATCATTGTTCAGTACACATTTTGAAAATCGTATTACAACTGAAATGAAGCATTGCCTGTGTACACACAACTAAGCACACAATACATTAGTCAAAACATAAATGAAAGATTGCTTGCTGTTGCTGGTATAAAACTATATTCTCCCCTCATTACTTTATTTATGAAGCTCCTGTCCTCATTAACCTCTAAGCATCACAAAAGGCAAAACTTAACAGTAAAGTAGCAAAATTTTTAGCAAACACCTGTTTCATAACCCAACACTGTATAGCACTAAAAAGCCTAAATTGGTTAGAACTACTCCATTTACATTTGGCATTTTGCTTAATCAAGCTTCATCAGTGTGATTGAGTAGATCATATTGATGAAGCCTGATTAAGCAAAACTGGTTTGTGAGTTTTAGAAGCCATTCATCTAATCAAACCCGTTTTTTTTTTTTTTTTATATTACTTCGAGTGTTGGAGAAGTGCTGAGAGACCAGTTGCCATACTTAAGGTCTTCGCCTCCCATGCAAAGGGCACAAGGTTCGATCCTGACCTTCTGCCAATTTCTGTTTGGAGTTTGTATGTTCTCCCTGTGTCTCTGTTAGGTTCTCCCCACTTCCCAAAGCATGCTGAGTGTTTCCATCTCAAACTCACCAATAAATGGAGTAGTAGCACAGACACTACATGGTGCCCTATAAGGAGAAGAGTTGTACAGACCAACTGCTTTGGGCATCTACTGTGATGCACAGTATCCTCATGATGGGAGAACATGGATCACAGACTGCATACCATGGCAGTGCTAGTACTTAACGGTGTAAAATATGGCTCTAGGTGATTTGGTCATGTTGACTAATGTTGCCAAAATGGGCATGGGTAGTTACCAGTGATAAGTGGGTTGAGGACATGGCCTACTTCAACCAACACCAATGCCAGGGACCCATACTAATGGTGGGAGGGGTGTATGTACTCCCATTGGCCAGTGCGACTGCCATAAAGCCCCCCAACAGCCCTGGGTCAGTAAGCTGGCTGGTGTCTAGTTGCCCAGCCTGGGTTATCTGGGATAGCTCTGTTGATCAAAAGCTGGACGTAAAACCAATCAACCTGCCAAACATGAATTAAGAATTGCTACACTCAAAGTGGGGCATCCTATGTATTCAAGAGACAAGATGGACATGCAGTGCAGTGAAGCCACTTGGCTTGGGATACAGAGTCTACTACTCAGAAGAAGGAATGGTTAGAAATGGTGTGGGACTTGTGGTGAGAGAGAGGATTCAGAAGACAGTGAGGGATGTCATCAGAATTAGTGACATATTCATGTTAATCAGACTATCTGGGCCTATGCCTCACAGCAGACTTGTAATAGTGAGGAAAAGCATGTATTCAGACAGTAATTGCAGGACCTACTAGATAAAGCAGGCCAACAGGAACTGGTGTTGATAATGGGTGACTTGAATGCACATATCACATATCACATCTGTACATATCAGACTGAACAGGATATGAGGTTGGCCTGGGTCTACATGGGCGAGACAACAGAAATAAAGAAGGAGAGGTCATTTCAGACATCACATGCAAGAGTGGCCAACATGCAACTCAGGTAGACTTCCTCCTAGTAATGAAAGGGCACTGGGGTAGAATCAGTAATTGCAAAGTAATTCCCAGAGAAACAGTCAGCCCACAGCATAAACAACTGGTTGCCATGATCAGCTGAAGGCAGTGGTCAGAAAAGACTCTAAGGTCAACAGAGACCAGGCTGAAGACCTGGGAGTTGATTGGAGAAAAAGTACCACAGTTCAAGGAATTACTAAGGGCTCTAGCACCCCAAGAAGAGGATGAAATAGCTGGAGTTGAAGAAAAATGGTAGCACTTCAAAACAGCATGTCTGAGGACTACAGAACTGCTATGTGGCTGAGCCAGGTATGGGAATAAAGTAAATATGGTAAACTGGTGGTGGAATGCAAAGGTCCAGGAAGTCATCAAAAGAAAGAAGAAATGCAGAAAAAGTGAGAGATAGAAAAGACTGACCAGGCTAGGAAAGTATACTGGTTGGATAACAAAGAAGCTAATAAAGGAGTTGGAATAGCAAAGAACAATGCATCGGAGGCAATCTACCATCTTCTGGAATGTGACTCAGTAGGTGGTACAAAGAAACTATATCAGGTTGCAAGGTAAAGACAGAAAGCTAAAGAAGAAAGTCAGACACCTTTTATAAGGGATGCCAGCAACAACATGCTCACCAGTCCACAGGACGTTAAAGGCAGATGTAAGGAGTATTTCCAGCAGCTTCTGAATGAAGAAAACCTGCAGAAGCTATACTGCCCTAGAAACAGCCTATGATGAGAGAAGAGGAGGAACGCACCATAGAAGAAGTAAGAATAACACAAAGAAAAATGAAGTCAGGGAAATCAGTAGGCTCAGATGAGGTCACAGAAGGCATGATAAAGATGCTGAGTGAGATAGGGGAGAAATTGCTCCTGAAGGTACTCATAGTAGTGTGGAGAGAAAGACATATCCCAGATGACTGGAGAATAAGCATACTCACGCCAGTGTACAGGAACAAAGGGGACATCTACAACTGTCGGCAGTATAGAGGCATCAAACTCCTGTCATATTACATGAAAGTTCTAGACAGGGTAATTTATAAATGGATATGCAGAGTATTAGAATGTAAGATGGGAGATGAGCAGTTCAGATTCAGATCAGGATGCAGCACAACTGACCAGATGTTTGCAGTGATACAGATAGTTGAGAAGACGCTAGAGATGAGGAAAGAGTCCAACTGGGCATTCCTAGACTTGGAGAAAGCATATGACGAGGTCCCAAGAAAGCTGATTTGGGCAGTACTTCAGTGGTCTGAAGTCCCAGAAACATTGGTGGAATTAGTGCAGGCTATGTACAATGACTTAATGTCTCAAGTACTAACAGTGTTTTGTCTCACAGAGGGGTTCCCATTGGGAGTGGGTGTGCACCAGGGATCATCTCTGAGCCCACTGCTGTTCATAAAGGTGATGGACTACATTAGCAAACAGGTCAGAGTAGACAAATCAACAAAGTTGCTGTAAGCAGATGATGTGGCACATGGGATGAAACTAAGGAGAGATAAGACAGCGCTGATGGCAGCAAATTGGGGAAATCAGAAGAAGCTGAGAACTGCGATAGAAGGGAAGATAGTAGAACAGGTTAATAGCTTCAAGTATCTAGGAGGGGTGGTCGAGGATAAGAGAAGTCTTAATGAAGAAGTCAAAGCTAGAATCAGAGGGGCTGCAGCCAACTGGCATAGAGTCTCAGGTGTAGTCTATGACAGATGAATGCCAAAGAAGCTGAAAAGTAAGGTGTACAAGACAGTGTTGCAGAAACTTGGCTAACTCCCTCTACTCACTCCCTAATGGCTCAAAGGGACAAAACTTGGAAGCTATGGATCAAAACCAAACTACCCTGTCACCTACAACAATATAGACACCTTTGTTACCTTACTAAGAAAGCAATAAATAATGACAAGAGACACTACTACTCTAATCCCCCTAAAACACACCTACATAACCAAAAGAAATTCTGGCATACAATTAATCAGATTCTTCATCCTGGTAACCCAACCCATCTACTCCTCAGCCAAGCCCCTCTATCACTCCTCTCCAAACTGCTACTAACTTTAATTCCTACTTCATAGATTCTATCACTAAACTTATCAACCATCCAAACTCTAAATCCACCCACCCTCCTCCCCTCCTATTCCCTTTAACATCTCCTCTGCTTTCTACTTAAAAATTGTATCCACCAGATATATAAAATCTCTGCTCCTTAAGCTTAAACCTTGTTCTTCCTCAATAGATGGTCTAACTCCACTCTTTCTCCAACTAGCTGCCAACTCCCTAGCCCTACCATCTCTAGTCTTATCAATTGATCTATTACTGAAGCTAAAGTTCCAGACATATGGAAAATGTTCTACACTCTTCCCATCCATAAAGGAGGTAATTCCACTGAAATATCCAGCTTTAGGCCCATAGCAATTCTATCACCCCTCTCCAAGATCTTGGAGAAGTGTGCACACAAACAAATCCTACAACACCTTACACAAGAGAACCTAATCACCCCACCCAACATGGCTTTCATTCTGGTCATAGTACCTCTACTGCTCTCATCTCCTTCACAAACATCATTTCACAAGCCAGAGACCTGAATAAACTAGTCTCCTGTCTCTTTCTTGACCTCTCAAAAGCATTTGACACCATCTCCCACCCTCTAGTGTTAGACAAACTCTCTCTATTAAACCTATCAACCACCACTATCTCATGGTACTCCAGTTATCTCAGCAACCATTTCCAATCTGTCAAATGGTGCTCTGCTATTTCCCCTGAACTCACTATACAGATGGGAGCTCCCCCAAAGGTCAATTCTTGGAGCACTGCTATTTAATATTTTTACCAGTCAGTTATCTACCTGTACCCCATACTCATCACTAGTCCAGTATGCAGATGACTTCGCAGTCATCACCATTGCTGGTATCCCCCCAAACTTCATACTAAAACACATGACTCCTTCTTGTCTATTGAAAACTGGCTCAACCTAAACCTTCTAATCTTAAATCCAAAGAAGACCAAACTCTTACTCTTCATACCAAAAACTATGCCCCACCTGAAATCATCTTTCACCATGTATTCCCTCAATAACACACCCATCTCTGTAGAAAGCCACACCAAACAACTAGAAGTCATTATGGATGGCCAGCTAAAATTTGACCTGCATGTTCTAAGTAACATTAAGAAAACCCATCAAAAACATGGTCTCCTTTATAGAAACAAAAACTTTCTCTCAAGTACAGCTAAAACAGCTCTATCACATGCCTACCTATTACCAACCCTTCTCTACGGCTCTCAAATTCTCACCAACTTACAGGCTACACTTATTTCTAAACTAGAATCCACTTACAACAAAGTAGCTAAATTTGCTGCTGAACTACCATTCTCCACTCATCACTGCTTAGCACTCAGAAAACTGAACTGGTCTGAATCCCACATAACCTTCTCCTCTCTCAGCTTCTGATAATTCATTCTATTCTATACCAGCCCACTTTCTGCCCCAGCATCACATCTATCATCTCCCCTTACACCCCTGCTAGAACACTACAGAGCTCTGAACAACATCTCCTCACTATTCACAAACCCAAGATCAACATAGGAAAAAAACCTTTATTGTTGTTACCCTTCTGAGAAGTGGAATAAACTACCACTAGACATCCAACACATTGGACCCAAATCCCAATTCAGAAAGGCAGTAAAATAAACCATGTCTGTGCTATCTCCCACCTGACAGACCCATCTTTCTAATGTATCATATTCTCTCATCTTGCTACTACTTCAGTGAAACCCCTACATTATTCCTACCTCTCTTTATTGTAACACTGCTACCCACCTTTTTTACCTCTCTGCTTCTAACCTCCACTCTTAAAAAATTCTTTTCGTACTTGACCATATCTTCCCCTATTCACAGCCAGTCTAATTTGTTCTGGTATATCTTTTAATTATTAAATATTATTCTGTATTATTTCTTGTACTCTCCTCTGTACCTCCTCATGCTGAAATGTAGATTCTAATGGCCATATATGTTAACTTGTTATTCTTTATGTCTATGTGATATTTTTGTATTATTATAAGTCAACTCAGTTGAATGTATTTACTGTGGAGCTTTTCTCCACGGGTCGCCACTGAAAATGGGCTCTGTCCCTGTTGGACTAACCCAGTCAACAAATGTCAAATAAATAAAATAAATATATAAATAAAAAAAATGGCAGTAAAAGCTGAACAGATGAGGAAGCTAGAGGTGATGGAAATGAAGTGCCTGAGAAAGGTGATAGGATGCACACTGTGGAACAGACGAAGAACTGAGGACATAAGAGCAGAAGCCAAAGTAGCTCCATTTGCAGAAAGATAAAAGAGAACAGATTATGGTGGTTCGGACACATGTGCAGAAAAATAGAAGGCAATCAGGTAAAGAAGATTTGGGACAGACAGGAAGACAGTAAGAGGACATCCAGCAAAGAGGTGGATGAATTATGTGAGAGACGAGCTGAAACAGGCAGGCATGAGTGTTGAAGAAGGCAGGATTGTGTTACTGAATCAAAAGAGATGACAACAGTTAACACGATACCCTGACCCCATGTAGAAAATGGGAAAAATGGGGCTGATGATGACGGTGATGTTGATTTCCAGTGCTGGATCCATATGTTGAAATATATATATATATATATATATATATATATATATATATATATATATATATATATATATATACACACACACACACACACACACACACACACACACACACACACACACACACACACACACACAATTATGATTATAATTAAATCCAAAGACAAACCAATTAGTCAACACTACAAGAAAAACCTAGCTAAGCTAGAGTTTTCACTGTGTGATACATTAAACACCCAGTAATAGAGGCCCTTGGGATATATACAGACGAACCCTTAAGGATATCAGGTGTTTCAGCTATTGGCTTCTGAATGTCCGTGAGATTTTACTTCTTCTCTTTAAATCTTTAAGGATATATTCAGAGCAATATATCCCGCGGTGGTGGTGCTGCGGTAGTGTTGTCACCTCACAGTAAGACACTGTCCGGTTCGATTCTCAGCTAGATTGTTTTCTGCGTAGAGACATGTATGAATGGGCGTACCTTCGTTGAAGGTTGTGCATCAGGGCTGGTAACTCGGCACGTAAAAATCAGCTACCAATCATTAGCAGACTGGAGTTCCGCTGTGGCGACCCCTAACCGGGAAAAGCCGAAAGACATAACAATTGCTAAACCCCACTAGACATGGACATACATGTTTCAGCCTTATGACCTCATCAGCACAGTGTAAGTGGACTGTTTGTCTATACTTTAGAAACACAGGGTCTTTACACCAGGCTGATTATAATTATAAATATCCCATCTACAAAATAACCCATCTACAAAATATATCCCATCTACAAAATACTGACATGCTTAACATCACTGTCAAATGATCAACAATGTAATGTCAACATGCCTTTGTGCGTGCTCCAAGGAATCTATTAAATTGTCTTTTATTGCGAGGAGGCAAACCCCTCCATACTCCCTGTTAATAATTTACTCTAGCTTTGACATTGCACAATCACAGAAGAAAGGGCGTACTTCCTAACCCCAGGGATAGTCGATCGTTCACACCTGTCAGACATTTGCTTTGTCAACCAAAGTGTGCTAACATTCTGCAATGTTGACAACAGTAAATATATGGTTGGTTGCAGTTCATTTTGTTGACCATATATTTGTTCAACATTGTGAACAGCAGAGAAGTCTGTAAAAATGTTCAATTTCGTGAAAATATTTTTTGTCAAATGTGTGTTTTGTCAAAAGAGATATATGGGTTTGTATTAGGTTGGGAATGTGACTACAAGTGGTTGCGAGTTAGGGTTAGTGTAAGAATTAGGAAAGAGGATAGATTTAATGTGCATGTAAGTGTTTGTGGGGTATGGCTAGAGTAAGAGTTACGTAAGGAGATAGATTTAGTGTGTGCTTTTGAGTGTTTGCAGGTTAGAGTTAGAATAAAGGTTAGATTTTGTGTTGTAGATGTGTGTGTGTGTGTGTGTGTGTGTGTGTGTGTGTGTGTGTGTGTGTGTGTGTGTGTGTGTGTGTGTGTGTGTGTGTGCGCGCGCGCGTGTGCATGTGTGTATGTGTGTTTGTGTGTATGCTCGCGTGTACGTGTGTATATCCAAACTGTTTTGTGTAGTGGTAGTGTTATGGAAAGGGTTTTTCTAAGGTAAGTTGTACAATTAGAGGTAAGGTAGGGTTAGGCTTAGCATGCCTTACTAAAGTGCCCCTGTATACCTTAATAATGTGTGATAACCCTAACCCTAACTCAGCCCCTGCACTTCATCTGAATGTTATGCGGCCTTTTGCCCATTAGTTTGTTTGGGTCATCAGTAATTTGAATATTCAAAACGCTTTTGTTGATTGTATGTATGCCAACCATTTAACATTTTGAACATTCATGATATCATCTCTCTCTCTCTCTCTCTCTCTCTATATATATATATAATGAAACATATTGAGTGCAGTACTATATATTGTAACTTTAAGTATTGGGTAAAGTGACTGGTGTGTGGGGAGATTTCCACAAAAGGTTAGTGAGGGAACTGATTATATTAGCTAGCTAACAAGACACTAATTAACAATTATTGTGGTATATATGAAGGTAGCCTGCAACAGTAAGATAGAAACTCAACTCCTAAGATGGAGGATTGGCAACAAGTTAAACACCTGCTAGCCTAAATACCCTGAGCATAACAGCTCCTGAATACCTTGAAAGGGTGGAGTAGAGCAGTTTAGTCAGGCCAAAGAACAGGCCTGTAGCATTGGACTTTGATTTAAGTTGTAACTGGCAGGAGGACCTGCCCTACAGAGCTGTAATCTGGAATATAGAAAGCCCTGCAACCTCAGACATAATTTTTTTGCTGTACATGGTAGCAGTACCTGTTTTATAGAACTGCAATATGGCTGTTGAAGAGGCCTGCAGTCATACCTCTCAATGTCTTAGAGCAAGAAATCTGGACAAAGCCATATATAAAAATGGGACTAAAGCCCCAAAATGGTGACACTTTTGAAATATTGCTCTTAGAAACTTAGAAAGTCGATAGAGTAACAGGTTTTGCATTAGCATGACATTTTTGAAGGGTAAGAAATCTGAAACTCAGATGTCTGTCATTATTTTCTAACTTCAATCTTTAATGATTTGCTACTAATATGCCAGAAAAACACAGTTTTATGAAAAATGGACCAAAAATACGAGGCAAAAATCTGGACGTTCTGCGAAAATCTGTATAGTTGAGAGGTATACAGAATGAAGTAGGCAGCCAGCAATACCACAGATCTGGATATAAAAGAAAACACTTCTTTACTGAATTAAGCGCTTTCGTCAGACACTTCTGACTTCATCTGAATACAAATTAAAAATGCAAACAATGCTTAAATAACCCACCCCACCATGCATATTGATTACATCATTTCCTCCAAAAGTAATTAAAAATACATGGCATAACTTAATAAAACACAATTGACAAACACCATATAACTAAACCACTCAAAGGTAGTTAATAATAAGTCATATAAAATACAAAGACTTCAGTTTTAATAATGCCATAATACGTTTTGGTTTAGAGAGTGAAAATATAAATAGTTTTCTTGTTGCTATCTTTTGTAGGTTTGGTTTGGTGTTTTAGTACTGTGACTGTTTGAAATGTTTTTCCTACTCTGATATATTTGGCATTTTAATATTTCAAGTATTTAGGCCAAAATCACTCATGCACACACATACACACACACGCACACACACACACACACACACACACACACACACACACACACACACATATATATATATATATATAAATATATATGTGTGTGTGTGTGTGTGTGTGTGTGTGCGTGTGTGTGTGTGTCTGTAAGTCTCAGAAAACATCAAAACTGATGCATGTGCAACAAAATTCCCACTTGATCAAATTTGCATGTTGTTTAATGAGACACTCACTGACTATGTTAAGAACTAACACCGAACAATGATCAGAGCTAGACCACAATAATACTGCACAGCCTGACTCAAATGAAATAACTAATATCCTAGCTGACAGATTTAATGAAAAATGTACCCCCCAACATGCACACTGTTAGTTATTCCAGAGATTCTACAATCCCAGACAGCCCCTTTAATTACCATGGAACAAGTTCTCTCAGTCCACTCAAAAACGTAGAATATCTCATCTCCAAGCTGTGACAACATACCAGGTTGTCTGATTATCAGTGCCAAATATGGCCTATCTGAACCTCTACTTATCTTTATTAATCTAAGCCTCTCCACTGGTTACATTTTTGAAGCCTCAGAAAACAGACATTATAAAGCCATTTCACAAGGGTAGCCCAGATATTAGGCTCACTAGCCACATATGTACAGCTATGGAGTATATTATCTCATATATCATTATTTGGGATGTATCTGGATTTTGAAAATCTCTTAATTCCTCATCAGTTTGGCTTTGTCTATTGAAGGTCCTGCCTCTTTGATTTCATTAATTTCCTTGGAAAAATTACCAAAGCAGTGGCTAGTGGTTATGCAGCATACAGCATATCTGAACCTGGCCAAGGCCTTTTCACTCTTTTTCATGCAAGCATTATTCTACAATTTGTAAATCTAAATCTAAATCTTTATGTTGTGTGGTGGGCTCCCTATGGAAATGTAAGCGCTCAGCATTTCAAGTGTCAACAAGCCGAAAAAAAAGACCAAAAACACAGAAGAGTGAATATCGAAAATCACATTTCTCCTATAAACTTCTTTTTGCAGGGGGATAAGATCCCCTGCACTACCTATGTGGGGGACAATCCCTCCATACCCTCTAAGTTATATATACCAACTCCGAGACTGCCATACCTCAGAGAAAAGGGAATATTCTGAGAAATTATATTTCAGACTTAGTATATGTAAGTCCTACCTTTTGGCCATTCAGTCTCCCTGTTTCAGGACTCAGTCTAGCATGTCCCAACCTTTCAAATGGTTACCTGTGTAATGGATAACTAACTCATTGTCTCACAGAACCCATGTGGTTAACAGCAGAGGTGCCATTTCTGAAAGCAAAAATGTTATCAGTGGTGTACCACATGGTTACCCTCAAGATAAGCCTAGATAATTAAGTAGACAGCCTATTTGTCTCCTCCAGTCTATCTTGTCCTCCAGTCCTTGAGGCTAGATGGAACTTTAGAATTGCTTTTCTTTCTTTTTTTTTTTTTTTGACTAGGCTTGTAGTACTCTGCATACTGACTTCCTAGTATGAATATATGAGCGTTGGCTCACTCCTTCTTCTTCTTTTGGCTTATCCCCATTAGGGGTCACCACAGCGGGTCACCTGTTTCCATTTCTTCCTGTCCTCTGCATCTTGCTCTGTCACACCAACCACCTGCATGTCCTCTCTAACCACATCCATAAACCTTATTTTAGGCCTTCCTCTTTTCCTCTTACCTGGCATCTTCATCCTTAGCATCATTTTCCCAATATACCCAGCATCCCTCCTCAGCACATGTCTGAACCAACGCAATCTTGCCTCTCTGGCTTTGTCTCCAAACTGCCCAACCTGGGCTGACCCTCTAATATACCTGTTCCTAATCCTGTCTACCCTCATTACACCCAGTGCAAATCTTAACATCTTTAACTCTGCCACATCCAGCTCTGACCCCTGCCTTTTTGTCAATGCCACTGTCTCCAACCCATATAACATAGCTGGTCTCACTAGCCTTTTCAAAACCTTCCCTTTCACTCTTACTGGTACTCATCTGTCACAAATCACTCCTGACACTCTTCTCCACCCACTCCACCCTGCCTGTACTCTCTTCTTCACCTCTCTTCCATACTCGCCATTACTCTGAACTGTTGATCCCAAATATTTAAACTCATCCACCTTTGCCAACTCTACTCCCTGCATCCTCACCATTCCTCTATCCTCCCTTTCATTCACACACATATATTCATCTTAGTCCTGCTGACCTTCATTCCTCTTCTCTCTAGAGCATATCTCCACCTCTCTAGGTCTCCTCCACCTGTTCCCTACTCTCACTACAGATCACAATGTCATCTGCAAACATCATAGTCCACGGGGACTCGTGTCTGATCTCCTCTGTCAACCTGTCCATCACCATTGCAAATAAGAAAGGGTCAGAGCTGATCCTTGACGTCATCCCACCTCCACCTTAAACGCATCTGTCACTCCCACCGCAGACCTCACCGCTGTCACACTACCCTTGTACATATCCTGCACCACTCTTACATACTTCTCTGCCACTCCCGATTTCCTCATACAATACCACAATCCCTCTCTAGGCACCCTGTCATATGCTTTCTCTAAGTCCACAAAGACACAATGCAGCTCCTTCTGACCTTCTCTGTACTTCTCCATCAACACTCTCAGAGCAAACATCACATCTGTAGCGCTCTTTCTTGGCATGAAACCATACTGCTGATCACTAATCATCACCTCCCTTCTTAACCTTGCTTCCACTACTCTTTCCCATAATTTCATACTGTGACTGATCAGTTTTATCCCTCTGTAGTTACTACAGCTCTGCGCATCACCCTTATTCTTAAAAATCGGTGCCAGAAAACTTTTTCTCTACTCCTCAGGCATCCTCTCACTTTCCAAGATTTCATTAAACAATCTGGTTAAAAATTCTATTGCCATTTCTCCTAAACACCTCCATGCTTCCACAGGTATGTCATCTGGACCAACAGCCTTTCCATTCTTCATCCTCTTCATAGCTATCCTTACTTCCGCCTTGCTAATCCATTGCACTTTCTGATTCACTATCCCCACATCATCCAGCCTTCTCTCTCTCTCTCATTCTCTTCATTCATCAACCCCTCAAAGTACTCCTTCCATCTGTTCAACACATTCTCCTCGCTTGTGAGTACATTTCCCACATTATCCTTTATCACCCTTACCTGCTGCACATCTTGTGTTGACTCAATTGTTGAGTGTTGGCTCACTGATGTTTGTAAAAGATAGTTTAATGATAGTTTGTTCTGCTGTTAACTGCAGGTGAAGTTTTTCAGATATTGCCAAAAGTCTGCAATTTCATCTGGTAACAGACTTCATCAGATGTCTTTCACATCTGAAGAAGTCTATTACCAGACAACAATGCGGTGATTTGTTAATGCATTAATGTAGTTGCAATAAAGTTTTCTACTCCAATTTGTAACGAGTCTATTCCTTCCAAAGTGCTTTTGGGATTTTTATTTATTTAATATTTGTTTACTGGGATAGTCCAACTGGGCATAGATCCCATTTTCAGCAGCAGCCCAAGGACAAAAGCTCCATGGAACATGGAACTGATTAAGGCAGACCTGGAAAACCACTTTCTCTGTGCTATAACCCAGATGACTTTATCAAAACTAGATCTTGCATGCTTAATCCCATAAATTTATTTGAGATTATGACCACTACCCTTGAGGAAGGTTTATCTGTTCATGCAGTCTTACCTTGGTCTGGCTAAGGTGTTTTATAATATCGCACATAACAGAATCTTAAATGAGCTGTTGCTCTAATGGTTAGTGTCATAACTCTGGGAATGAAGTGTTGGTGGTTCAGTTTTCTGTAGACTTCTATTATAAAAGAATTAGTGGATCTAACAGCAAATGAAGGTTTAATAACTTGGGTCAGTAACTGGCCTCATGGTCTTTTACAGAAAGTAAGAAAAAGAGGACTCTTTGCCTCATCATCCCTTGTTGCATGTAGAACCCATTAAAGCTCTGTTCTAGGCCCCCAATTTTTTCTTGTTTGTATTTTTTCCTCAGATATCAAAACAGACTCCATTGGCTGGTTCAACAAATATGTAGATGGCATGCCGACTTGGTGGCATTATCCTTAACCCTGCTGACACCACTTCCCCTAAAATGGCAATTAAAATATGCATAAATGGTACACTATAAATAGCATTGCCTTCAATTTAAAACAATTAAAAAAAATAAAGCTCCACTAGCTTTATATATTTTTGATGAGAACAATCAAATCTTGTGGTTTCCTTCAGCTGGTTATCCATTAGTTTGTTAGCTCTTTATTGCAGCCAGACTTAGAGTAACTCTTTTGGACCTGCAGTTTGTTTGCTTGGCGAACAACTAAAGGTTGACAAAATAGTAAAAGACCTTAGTTGATGATAGCCTTTATTTGATACCCATATATATGGAGTTACCCAACTGATCCTTCTTGGGGTTGAGAATTATGTCACAAAGGTAAAATGATGAGGAATCTCAAAGCTGAATATGAACTTAAAATACCAACTAAAGACTAAAATAAAAGCAAATCTTTCCTTATCAATGTCAAAACATTAAGAAATAACATTAACACTCAATCATTTCAGAGTTTGTTTGCAATAATACTGCCCTGTCTGACCCAACAGAAATATTTAATCTCCTAGCTGACAAATTTAGTGCAATATAGTTTTAGTGATTGTACAACTTCCCCAGTCAAAGCCAACTGCTCTAATTACTATGGAACATGCCTTCTTGGCCATTTCAAAGTTAAGAAGAAGTTATCTATGAGCCCAGACAGCATACCAGCTTGTCTAATTACTAGTACCAAATATGGCCTATCTCTACGCCTACTTAACTTATTTTAATCTAATCCTCTCCTCAGGCGACACTCCTGAAGTCTGGAAAACAGCTATTGCAGTGATGTTACCTGAGGATGGCCCAACTAAAGAGCCTGGTAACTATATTGTTATTGGTTTCCTTGGTCTCATATGTAAAGGTATGGAGCAAATTCTCAGTTTTCATTAACATGGACATTGAAAATCCCTTACTTGTGGTCCCTCATCAACTTTACTTTGTCAAAAGAAGGTCTTGCTTCTTTGACTTCATTAATTTATTTGAAAAAAGTCACATAAGCAGTAGATAGCAATTACACAATATGTAAAGCACATCTAGACCTGACCAAAGCTTTTAACACCATTCCCCTTGTATACATTATTGACAGACTTTGCAAATTTGAATATACATCCTTGTGATGTTTAGTGGAAAGCTAACTGGTTGTATGATAGAACCTATCTGTTTTAGAGTGACGGGTGTCACTTCTTAAATCAAAAAAATGTATCAGTGGTGTACCACATGGCTTAGTGTTGAGTCTTTTTCTGTTTTGCATCTATGTCTCATATTTTCAGGCCAACAGCCTTGGCCTATATTTATCTAATTTTGCAGATGACTATAAAATGGGTGTTGCTATTTGAGCTTCCACTGACTCACAATTAGGTCAGCATGGGTTAGATCATAGTGACACTTACTCCTAGGTCAATGTGAAAAAATGCACATGGTTCATTTTGATTAACAAAACATTTTCACATACCTTATAGGTGACAGACCCCTCCAATCAGACACTCTCATAAGGGATCTAGGCACTTTTGCTGATAATTCATTGTCAGTTGGCCATCATATCGCCACAGAGCCTGTTCTGTGGCCCATCTAATTACCAAAGGCATCATCACCAGATCCTAAGAAGACTTAATTCTCCTTTACTCATATCTCATCAGTCCCATTATTGAATATAATGTCACTTTTGACATGTATTTGTCTACTATAAACACATCACTCAACTCAAGATGCCTCAAAGATTCCTAACAAAAAACATCCGTAGCCTCAAAAATTTTAATTTCTTGGACAGACTGGCAGCAATCTCTCTCTGTACTCAGTATCTTGTGGATTCCTGTGTGGTGATCTATTTCTAGCAATTTGAGCCATGAAAAATCCAACACAGTTTGAGCTCCTGTTGCTTCACAATGAACATTGTTCCTCAAATATCCATTTAAAAGAACTAATCCATCTTCAACAGATAAATAAGACATCCTTGCATGATAAATTAATATCCCAGTGTATCCCCCACCTCTGGAATGAACTTCCACTACATATCATGCAAAGTAACACCCTTGTTACCTTCAAGGTAAACCTAGATAATTGGAAAAGTGGGCTCAAATTCTTCATCCATTTATCTAGTGTTGCCCTCTTGAGGCTAGAGGAAGCTTCTGAATATAAGTTGTTGACTAGTCTTGCAATGGTCTGCTGAATGTTTGACTAGTAGTTATCTATGAACCCTTGCACTGGTATTCAGCTTACAATATGAATGTGTGTATGTACACATGTTATATGTAAATAGATTGTACTGACAACAATGCAGACTGTGATATCAGGGTATCCTGTCTCTGTATATGCCTGTCAGTCCTTACAGAGGGGATATACCCTGTCTACAAGTATGTGGGAGTTTATAATGTTAGGTACATCATTACTGTGCCTATGCACGTGTGTATCCTTCCTATTGTCATAATGTATAGATATGTTGAACCACCAGAATTTCTCCTAGATGTCATCATACATTTAACAACAGGAAAAAAAATCTATCTTCCCTTATGTATACCTGTAGGTCTTACCAGGAGAGTATACCTTGCAGGGAATGCATTTTTACATATGTGCTTCAAGTACATCAGTCACGTGTTTTCCCATATCTGTCTCTTTGACTGTAGAATGGTATACCCCATATGTGTTCCTTCAACTGTAATATGATATACATTGGTTACCCCATCCCTTCAACTATAGCATGGTATATTTACATTATCTGTGTGTCTGTAGCTGTCATTGTACTAGCCCTACTAGTACTCAAGTCAATAACCTTGTTTCCTGTATTCACAGGTGTTTGTATGACTGGAGAATGAAGTAGTTGCCATAGTCTAGGCAATTTCAGCCCTGCAGAAAATGACACCTTGTGGTAGGCACTCAGTATACATGGCTGGCATGTGCTAGGGAGAGGGGTGCCTACCAGCTTTTACAAGACCAGGTGTGGCAGTCACTGGCTAATGGCATCAGTGGTATGGATGGGCAGAATCAAACACTGCAGCCATGTCATAAGCATGTAACTGATGTGCTAAGTCATGAAAGGCAAAGGCACGCTCCATAGCTGAGTGGTCACCTACTGGGGGGTTGGGCATTAGAGAGATAGGCTAACAAAGCTGGATGAGTTCTAGGTATCCGTTCAGAGGGGCAACAGTAATGGGATTATCCCTGGAAGAGTGGACACCGGCATCAGTCTGGACTAATCCCCATACATCTTGGCAGATGATACACCAAGTTAGAAAGAGAGTAGATCTCTTTACAGCAGTACTGCATATACAGACTGTAGGCTGGCCACTGCATCCACTGATTATGTATGGACATAGGAACATCAGGGTTTCAGCCACATGAAGATAGCAGAAGTTGATTGAGTTTGTATGAGTCTTCTTCCATGGCCAATGTTAGCATGCATGCCATTAGGCTAATGCTGTAGAACAACTTGTCATAAACACTCTGGTCTGTAGCATTGTAGAGGATGTTGACCAGCATAACCAGAAGCTCTATGAGGACATGGAGCCCAGGGAAGCTGTAATGGTCAGTCTTATGAGGTCAATGATGGCACACACTGTTTCTTTTTCTGCTTCCATGTGGACGAGTCCCATCTCTATCACTGCTGCCCAGAATAGCAGTGGTATCTGAAGGTAGGTTGATGTATGCACCTGAAGTGATCATGTGGGGGGATCATCACAGGGTACACAATCCTGTCAAGGGAATCCACTGCCACTCCTCATAGTGGGTAGTGACAACACCCAGCTTGCTCATCAGGACACATCACCAGCAGACTCTCTCCAAGTCATGATCCCATTGTAGTCCAACATATGTGCCATGGGAGGCCTTGAGTCTTACTGTAATAAGCCAGCAAAGTGAACCTTGGTTATAGTCATGTAGTGGCATCTCAACCACAAACCAGGAAGAAGTTATCTCTGACAAAGAGTACTCATCACCTTCAGACACTCCCTGTCTGCCTCTTGTGACATTTACTCCCACACAGTTTGTGTGGACAGGCATACATTACTGTGTCCCTCTGCACACATGCGCATGATTACATCTGTGGGGATGACTGATGCACAGTGTGACCCAACCATGAATTAACCAGCACAGCTTGTTATTAATTACTGGATGCAGCATGTCATGTTTATTCTGTATCACACTGTAATGTGATGGTGTGCTCATCAGAGAAAATAGTTCTGGACTAGATATTGCTGCTTCAGTTGTGTTGCCTTGCATTGTGTTCATTGATATCTTGGGAAGTATTGTGTTGCTGCTGCTTGTGTGTGTTCCACGTCACTGTCATCATAGGATCATAGATTAGTACTAGGCTAACTACCCTTGTGGGCCATTTTAAGCCTAGCCAATTAACTCATGTAAGAATCAAACTCTGCACCTTGTGTCTGTAAGGTAAACACCTTAACCATTATACCAGACTCCCATAAAATGCACCAAAGCTTCCCTAACCAGGAATCAAACCCAGGCCACGGTGGTGAGAACACCAAATCCTAATCACTAGACCATCAGGGACTTCTTCCATGACAGTCATGCATACAAGTGGTGCTATTGTACCTTTACCATTGGGGTTGGCCTGTCTGTTCCCTTATGATAATACTGGGTAGCATGGTACATGCTAGAAGTATCTGCCCTCCAGATGTATTGAGACAACAGAAGCAGGATTTGAGCTGGTCAAACACACAGTGAAATTATGTATTTTTGCCTATGCTTTGAGTACTGCACTTTGGCAATGCTGTTTGAGTTCTGTATAGCTGCTGTTAGCTCATTCTGTAGCAAAACCGCTACATTCCATTAACACACCACAAATGCAGACAGCAAGTACATCGACCACAAAAGGTTGACAACAGAAACACCGACACTCAACTACACATGCAAAATGAGAGTAAAATCTTTGTCACATGCAACCATTAAAAAAAAAAAAAAAAAAAACTTCATTTTTTGCAGGGGGCCAAGTCCATCCTGCACCCCACCATGTGGGGGCTGTGCTGCTCACACACTCTGCTAATTATATACACTAACTCCAAGATCACACAGTCCCCAGGGAAAGGGAATATGCCCTCATCCAGGCATTGTTGATCTAGCACAACTGTTGACCTTTAGCATATGTCAACCTTTTGCAATTAATTTTCTTCTTATTGACATTGTGATGTGCCGATCTAGTGAGGCAGAACCATATATTTATAGTATTACATATATCTATATCTATCTATCTATCTATCTATCTATCTATCTATCTATCTATCTATCTATCTATCTCTATTTATCTATATACAGAGAGAGAGAGATCTACATACATACATATCTTCTGACTCTGTATCTACCTACCAGTAGCCTATAAATTTAACTTCGCCACAATGTCTGCACTTACTGACTAGATGGTCTGTGGAATCTCATCCTGCAGGAAAAAGCCAAAGTTGGGGGTTTGGTATAATGGTTAAGGTGTTTACCTCACAGACACAGAGTAGAGGGCTTGATTCTCACCTTTGGAAGGGGAAATGGCTAGGTTTAAAATGTCTCACAAGAGCACCTAGCCTAGTACTTACCTATGAACCTATATGGCAGCAGTAATACAGCTGATATGTATGCCATATATGTGAATTATGGTTGCAGACACATTGGTTGTACTCCCATATACATCACATGCTACTTGGCAGATCACAAAATGGTAGTCTTTCCAGTTCAGATACCTCTGTGACTGAATCAGATGGGACCTTTATTGCTACATGCATGCAACCTGTGTTATCCGATATCACAGTGATGCAAGCAATGTAACAGAAGCCATGTAGACTGGTGCCTCTTTCCTTGGTAGTCTGACCAAGCAAGGGTATTGGAATGGTCTGTACAGTGTCAACAAATAGATATGCAAGTACTTTAAAAGCTTAAAGATGTCTCACAAATATCAGCCACAAAGATAGGTTTAAATATATTTAATAATAAATAATAAAAGAACAAGACAATACTCAGTAAATCCAACATGATTATTTCAAAGTTCAAAATCACAGGAAGTATTTAAAAAACATTGCAGGACAGTCTCAAATAAATAAAGAAAACATCTAAACTAATCTTTACTATATTCCTGTGCTAGGATATCAGATATGCTTATTCACATGTTGAGACATAACTTTAAGGAACTTCCTGAGTATTCTAGAAGCAAAGGCCTGTGAACTATATAATGTCCTGTTGATCTCTAAAAGGTCACTGTAGCTAGGTAGTGAGTGTTATGCATCATTTAGTCACCACAGGGACAGGAAGGCCTATTTTGGATGACATGTATCATGTCATAGTACCACTGTAAGCAAACAGCTCTACAATGGGAAGCCCCGAGTTCTCTTGCAACAAATCAGTGAAGCTGACTCAGGTCACAGTCATGTAGTCGCAGATACATATCACCCAAGAGCACTATCATATTCCATTCTACAATGATCAAATGAATAATCTCTTGGTCATTGAAATTATAGAACATTATGCACTGCTGGTGCTGTTTATGTTGCTGTCTGATGCTTCTTTATGCACATGAGTAGGACGGTGCAGCATCAATAGCTGCAAGCTGCTACTGTGTGGATGCTACTATTGGAGTTCTGAACACTGGTGCTGACTGCAGCTATGATATTTTTGGTGCAATTTGTTCTTTTATATTTTGGTGCATGACATCTATCAGTTAGGACTATGAATTGTGACAGTGTTTACCTTGCATACATATGCTTGTCATTATGGTCTCCTTTTCTTACTCATCTTTATTTTCCCGTTGCTATTCTGTCATTTGCATATATTCTATTCAGAGGACTTGTGTTCATTGCATCATAGCACAACACGGTATATGAATCTCTATAAGCGTGCACATCGCCATTTCCCACAAGAATGTGCATTGTGTGTTAGACAACCTAACCATGAATCCCATTCAGTGTCAAATTCACATTATCTACAGTTAAATGGACAACTAGAGGGAGATATCAAAACAGGAATCTCATGAGAAAGAACAAAAACAGAAACTATGAAGACTGTCATCTCACAATGATGGGAATTTAGAATACTCCATTGCAGAGAGTCAGTCCCTCGCTACTTCATTTGCTAAATGGTTGAAAATGGAGGAGCATTACAGATATCTGAAAATCAATACATTTGGAAGTGCAGCAGGGAAATCAGCAGAGAGTGTGAGAAAAATAAGTAGCTCTGTGCTATAAATGGGAGACGATTACATGATCTGCAAGCTGAACAGGGAGTATGAATGCAAAAGTCATGAGGAATGTTTCAGCATGAAGCTGAAATACTTGGTCAAGCAGCTGAACCAACAGTTTATGTTGTTCATATGTAAGATGTGAAGCAGTACAGTGGTAAATGCAGGCATTTGTGTGAGACAAAATACTTCAAAATCCAGGAAAGAGGGGCAGCCATAACTGTTACAACTACTACTGCTACAGGAAAACAGAGAATGTGAGAACTGTGACTAAAAATAGAATTATTCCAGAGGCCCCTCTTGTATTTGTCCAAGAAACTCTCATTTTAAAAAATAAGGCACTGTAATGTAAGTGAACTGTGTCTAAAGGATGGCCAGGTGTTTAAACTGAATAGTCATGAAAATATTTTAGGTGTTGAAGAGCATTAAAGAAAGCAGGCATAGTACAGATAGCTTAACGGTTAGTTATGATACTAAAGACTGCAAAATTGCTTAAACTGAAATGCCTTTTGAATCTGAAAAAAATGTAATATAATGCAGGTAACCTCACAAAATGTAGCTGTATGTGTGTGTGTGAGTGTGTGGGTGTGTGGGTGTGTTGGTGCGTGGGTGTGTGGGTGCGTGTGTGCGTGTGTGTGCGTGTGTGTGCGTGTGTGTGCGTGTGTGTGTGTGCTTGTGTGTATGTGTAGGTTTCATAACTAGAAAAAAGGTGCTGTAATAAATGTGATGCATAGATTTAAAAGTTAATACCATGATGTTGAGCATGTGCATGTCATGTGGTACAATATTCTAGATCCTGCAATCTTTCCATAGTGTCTGTGCTGCTGACTATGTTTCTGGACAAACATTCCAGTCTCACAACTTTAGTAAGTCAATGTTGTGCATCAGTAAGGACCATGCCTGCAAAGGCAGAAAGATGGAGCATGGTGGAAGAAATTCAGGCTACAGAGAATATAATGTCACTGACCGAAGCAACTTGTACTCTATCTGGAAATGATGAACAATAGTCCACACAAATTATTTCTGGTACTATGTTTCTGTTCCTTATTTGCCTTTAGAGTTTTTATGGTCTTCACACTTACTAAACAAAACTTTATACCCACACTCATGAATCTCCACTTTTAAACTCACACACACACACACACACACACACACACACACACACACACACACACACACACACACTTCTCTCCAACAATGACACATCATTTATGTTCAATATGTACATATATCTATAGCTATATCTATGTGTGCGTGTGTATGTGTGCATGTGTGTGTGTGTGTGTGTGTGTGTGTGTGTGTGTGTGTGTGTGTGTGTGTGTGTGTGTGTGTGTGTATATGTATGTGTGTATGTGTGTGTGATTATTTTAATGCATGTGTTTGTATGCACACTCTTAGCACATTCTGTGGTCTTTTCATGTATAATGCTTCACAGTTTGTGTAAGGAGCAAGTGGAAAACGTTGTTGGTAATAAATAAAAATGCCAAAATACTAAAATTCTATTTTTTTCAAAAAATAAATAATTCATAACAACAGAAATGTGTTTTGTACTCCAGTGTACCTTATCAGATCTGAACACATTTCTAAAACCAGCTATATAGGTATACAAAATCTTACAGGTCACATCCCAAGTGTTCTGTTATACAATTAATATTTTAAAACTTTAGGAATTGAAGTTTAATACTAATATTTTCATTTAAACCAGCCAGCCTTCAGAAATCATCCACTATCTATATTCCTTCTTTCTAAGTATATATTTGCAATTACTCATCTAATATTAAAATAGAATGAATTCAAAACCAAAGTGGTGTAGTAGCTAGTCCAGTGGCATAGAGAGATAAAGCCCTTATTATGACCCAGGTGACCTGAGTTCGATTACCAGCTTGGGCACTTAATGGAGCTGGCAGGGAAGGTTGGGCATTCATATCCTGGGAAAATGGTGCTTGATGATGTTTCTCTAGTGGAACCCTGTTAGAGGCTGGAGCTCATATAGAGATAGACATGAGGCTGGGGGTGGGATGGTTGGAATAGATGGCACAGTGCACATGGCCTTTAGGGCCCAGGGATGAACTCATGTGTCATACTTTCCCTATGCCCAGCCAGCCATAGCATGATTCTAGACACATAGAAAGTGAAATATAAGTCTGTGGAAAATTCCTCATCCCACGGATGACAGCAGCACTCCCAAGTCCACTCCTTTAGTGAGAGCAGTCTAATGCATAAAATGAGCCCTCACATGGAAGGATGGATGGGCTTATTGGGTGAAGACTGAAACTTGATGGTTGGGGTACTGAGGGAAAAAAAGAAAAGAACAGCATTGCTGACTCACAGTACTTGGTTCTCCAGTTCAGCTATTTGCTGGCCTCTGGGCAGAGTATGCACATCTTCCATGTGCCTGTATGAGTTTTTTGCAGGTTGCTCCAGTCTCCTCTCACATTTCAAAATGTATTATATGTGAACTGATGTTCCTTCAAATTATACATAGGTGGTTGTGCTCTGTCTATATGTGCATCCTGTGATGGACTGGTGCCCTCCTTGTGATTAGTTCTTTCTTTGATTAAGACTACATGCTACTAGGCCTACATACAGCAATAGTTCTCCATTTGATTTCTACAGCCTCATTTACCTCTTGTGTAACTCTGAACAATTCACTTAATCAGACATTGCTTCTTGATCCCTGTGATGCCCCTGCACTGGCCCAGTAATCAAGAAGCCTAAATCCTCACCACTGACAACTGCTAGGGGATGTACACACTGGGAGGATGATAAGTACATGCACAGTAAAGTTCAATTTCCCTTAAGAGCACACAGAGATCACAGTCAGTCTGGAGATGGTTTCTCTCTCTTTCTCCAGATCCCCAATAAGACTCCCCACTGGCACAGCTATAGGGAAGAGATCTCAGCTGAGTGGCCCAGCCAAAACCTTCAGCACCCTCTCTGTCCAACCAGTGCTTTGTGTCTGCCCAAGTAGCTGACACACACACACACACACACACACACACACACACACACACACACACACACACACACACACACACACACGCACACTTTGAGATTTGATTTATACACAAACACACTACTGGGAAAGGCTGGCACAGGTTTATTAGATATGCCCCCTTCTACCAAGACTATAAGGTAGTTTCAGCTGCCAACAGCCACTACCTATCAACTACTTTTAAGGCCCTTATCAAAGGGTGTCCAATTCTACTGTGTAATGTTACAATTATCCAAATGGTAGTCTGACCAAGCAAGGCCGTTGGAGTGGTCTGTACAGTGTCATCAAATAGATATGCAAGTACTCTAAAAGCTTAAATATGTCTCACAAATATCAGCCACAAAGATAGGTTTGAATATATTTAATAATAAATAATAAAAGAACAAGACAATACTCAGTAAATCCAACACAGTTACTTCAGAGTTCAAAATCACAAGAAGTATTTAAAACAACATTGCAGGACAGTCTAATCTAATCTTTTCCATATTCCTAACTATATCTAAAAGAGTTAATATGCCCTAAAAAACTTACTTACAGAGCGAGGCAAGTGCAGATGTATTTCTGATGTGTGTATGTTCTTGCTAGGTACAAGATAAAATACAAAATGTACAGTCTCTGAGAGAGTTCTTCAATTAATATCAAATATTACTGTTGGGTTGACTTGGGAGACATCAGTTTTTGTCACCTGACTTCGGTTCCCAGGCTAAAACAGAAACTAACAGAATTTAACATCTCTGTGTGAAAAATACATATCTCTCAGATGTTTGCAGATTTGGAAGTCGTAAAACAATAAAACACTTTTACATTTTAAACCTAGTAATTACTTCTCTTTCGAGACAATACAAAAACGTATTTCTCTTGACATTGTGTCTGCTATACTGAAACTGAGTGAGAATGTTTATAGCACAATCATAAAGCAATTTAATTTCAACTGAAGTTTTGCACATTAACCCATTTATGTTTTAGTTTCTACTGTTAAAACATACATTTGCACAGGTATATAGTTTATATGCATTTGTGTTCTAGGTCAGCAGGGCATGCAGTACATAACATACAGTTCTGTATAAATCATATCAATATTCACAAATGACATAGAGTTATTTACAAAATTCCAGATAGCTGGGCTGGCAGTATTTCCCTATATCACGTCTTCCCCCTCTGAAAACTCAAGCTAGTTTTTCAAGTGACCCTTGAGAAACATTGCTTGAGAGGGATGAGCCTATCTTGGAATACCTTACTCTGTTCCCTGTCTTGAGTGCCCATCTGTGTTGGCATTGCTAACCCCACTGCAGTGCTGCACTGTCATATCATATGGTTGTAACCCTAGGCCCCACCTTAGTAATTTGGCATTTTGCTGGTTGGTTCGATGTAGCCAGGTTAATGGATTGTGATTTGTGACTACAGTGAATTTTCTTCTATACAGATAAAGTTGAAGTTTCTGCAGTTCCCACACTATGGTTAAGTATTCCTTTCCTACAGCTGCATAACATTTCTCCCTGGGTTGGAGACTATGACTGAGATATACCACTGGGTGCTCTTCTCCCTCTGAGGAAACCTGGCTAAGTACAGCCCCCACCCCATGGCTTGAAGCATCCACTTGCACAACAAATTATTTGTTGTAATCTGAACTGGCTAACACAGGGCATCCTCCCAAAGCTCCTTTAAGCTTCTGGAATGCCTGCTCACATGCTGGGGTCCACACTGCTTTATCTGGCTTGTTTTTCCTTGTCAGGTCTTTGAGGGGAGCAGCTATGGTACAATAATTGGGGACAAACTTTCTGTAGTACCCCACTGTCCCTTAGAATGCCCTCATCTGCTTTCTGGTAAAAGGGGCAGGCCATGCCTGAATAGCTTCCACTTTGGCAGGTTCTGGCCTGATCTTATCACTCCCCACTCTATGACCCAGGTAGGAGACATCTGGCATACCCACCTGACATTTGCTGGGCTTAATGGTCAACCCTGCCCTTTGCAGTCTGCCCAGCACCTCCCTGACATGCTTGTCTTGAATGGCTGTAGATGGCAATATCATCTAGGTAAGAAAGGGCAAAATCTCCTGCTCTTGCTAGGATATGATCTTCCAGAAAGTCACTGGGGCATTTTCATCCCAAAGGGCATCTACGTGAACTCATACAAGCCAAAAAAAGTCACAAAGGCTGACCTCTCTCTAGCACTGGGAGTCAATGGCACCTGCTAGTAAACCTTGGTAAGATCAGTAATGGTAAGATACTTAGCCCCACCCAGCTGCTTTAGTGCTGCTTCTGTCCTAGGCATGGGGTAAGCATCTGACTCTGTGTGACTATTTAATTTCCTGTAGTCCACATAGAACCTGGTGCTGCCATCTTTCTTTGATACCAGAACCAGTGGGGAGGTCCAGGGACTGCTGGACACCTGACGTATCCCTAGTTTCAACATTTCCTGTATCTCCTCCCTCAGAGTCTGTTTGACTTTCTCAGGCACCCTATAAGGGGCCTGCTTAATAAGCCTTTATGGTCCTGAATCCACATGGTGCTGCATCAGGTGGGTGCACCCTGGTTTCCCAGTAAACATGCCCCACAAACTCCTGTAACACTACTCAGATTTCTCAAACCTGGGTATAGGATAGCTGCTCGGAAATTGATACCCCTTCCACTGAGTTGTCAGTCCTAGCCTCACTGAAGAGATTCGTCTCCAGATCCCCCTCAGATTCCTTCAGCCATCCACTGCAAATACTCAGCACAAGGGCCTCCTTATCATGGTAAGGTTTTATCATGTTAACATGGAATAATTTGTGCCTCTGCCTCCTGCCTAGCAGTTCTACCATGCAATTAACATCACAGACCTTCCTTACTACCTTGTATGGTCCCTCCCTGGCTTTCTGCAGCTTGTTGTGTCTGACAGGAATGAGAACCATTACCTGCTGCCCCATAGCATACTCTCTAGCTCGAGCATTCCTGTCATACCAGAACTTTTTCTGCTACTGGGCTTCTGCCAGGTTTTCCTGGGCCAAGCCCATGAGTTCCCTGAGCCTTGTTCTGAGGTTTAGGACATATGCCACCACAGAGTCCTTGTGAGATTCACACTCACCACTCATCTCAAATAAAATCTAGAGGTCCCCTCACCCTATACCCATACAACAACTCAAAGGGTAAAAAACCTGTGGATTCCTGTGGCACCTCTCTGTAACCAAACAACAGATGGGGCAAATATTTGTCCCACTCCCTCTTAAACTGGCCTGCAAATGCCTGTAGCATGGACTTGAGTGTAGAGTTTAACCTCTCAACAAGACCATTAGTCTGGGGATGGTAGGGGGTGGTCTTTAGGTGCTTCACTCCACTGTGTCTCAACAGCCAAGCCAGCAGGTCTGACATGAAATTGGCACCTCTGTCAGTCAGTATTTCTTTTGGGAAACCTACCCTGCTGAAAATCTGTAACAAAGCATTTGCCACCTTTTCTGCCTCAATGGAGGACAGAGCCACCATTTCAGGTTATCTGGTAGCATAATCTACTACCACTAGGATATACTTTTTCGCTGTGGAACCTGGGGTGCTCAGAGGCCCCACAATATCCATAAGTACCCTCTGAAATGTCTCCTCAATCACAGGCAAAGGCATCAAAGGAGCTTTCACCTTGTCTCCTGCCTTGCCTACCTTTTGGCACTGCTCACAGGTCCTGCAGTACCCTGTTACATTTCTGGAAATCCCAGACCAATAAAAGTTCTGCATAATACATCTCTTTGTATGTTTTATCTCCATATGACCTGCAAAGGGAATATCATGGGCTATGGCTAGAAGTGCCAGATGGTAGGCTCTAGGCACTACCAACTTTTGTATTCTCTCACTCTCTAGTCCTTCCTCAGGGGTCCACTCTCTGTACAGTAACCCTTTATCCCAGTATATAGATTCCCCTTTCCCTTGAGAATCAGGTGCCTTGCTGGCTACCTACCTCAGGCCTTGTAATGTAGGGTCTGAGAGCTGAGCCTGTCTCAACTCCCTCTTGGTAACCCTTCCCAACTCCCCTTTTACAGGAAGTCTGGTATCCTCTGACAGCGGTGCCTCACTGTCAGCCTGGGTACTACTACTCACCTCTGCCCTTGCAGTCACTCTGTCCAAGGGAACATCAGTACCCACAAACAGCTATGGCACACCTTCAGTCTCACTGCTACAGGGTAGCTCCCTCCCTGAAGTAACCACCTCACCAGTCCTAGCTGCAAGTGTGTGGTCTGTCTAGGTCTCCCCCAGGCTACCAGACCTGACTGTGTGTAACAGCATGCACACATGGTACTACATTATCAAAATCATGCCCTATCAGGACATCTGCAGGGATATCCTTAAACACACATACTTGATGGCTTCCTTTTCCACCCTCCCAGTCAAGGTGAACCCTAGCCAAAGGTATTTGGAATGGGGTCCCTCCTAAAGCTCTGACTGGAGTAGACTGCCCAAGCAAGTAGTGCTCTTCTTTAACCATTGCAAGCTTCACAATGGTTAGGTCAGAGGCTGTGTCTCTCATAGCAGTGGCCTCTGTCCCATCCACTAAGACAGGATATAACCTCTTGTCATAGTCTGGTACCCTTGTTGTCCTCAGACAACTTACTGCTGGCATATTGTCATTCTCTCTTACTGGCTTTCTCACATTGCTTCTGTGGACATCTATATGCTAAATGGCCCCACTGGTTGCATTTAAATCATTTAATCCTTGGTCCTGGATGTGTACCTGGACTAGTGGCTTCCCCTGCTACTGGCAGACTCCATTGGGGCAGTCTGGGCTGCCCAGAATGGGTTCCCTTAGACCCATGAATAGCACTGGGTGTCCCTTTCCTGTGCAGTGATGCCCTGCTTGCTAGGTATAGGTCTCCCTTCTTCCCCAGCTCATCTGCAGTGCTGCATTGTCTATCAGCTATCCAGATTCTAATGTTCTCAGGCAAAGTGCTAAGGGTTTGCTCCCTCACCAAAAGGTCTGCCAGCCCTTCAAAAGTGGTGACCTGACATCCACTCACCCACCTATGAAAATAAGTGCTTAGTTCAGTAATATATTCACACACACTTTCATCTGCCTTGCATCTGTGCTCACAAAACTTTTCCCTATAAGCTTCAGGTGTTAACTTAAAGCATTCTAACAAACACTTTTTGACTGTATTATAATTTAAGCAATCAGTATCAGACAATTTAGAAATAGCAGTTACAGCTTTACCATGGAGTAGGGGGGTCAGGAACTGTACTCAGAGCCCTTGGTCAACATTATACTGTTTACATACCCTTTCAAACATATGAATGAAACTATCAAAATTATCCCGCTCTGTAAATTGTGGAATACATTTTCTGGCCTTTGTTGCTTCTGGGGTTCGGTGACTCCCTTCCCCATTACCTCCATAACTGTGGCGAAGAGTCTGCATCTCCTTTTCATGTTGCCTCTGCCTCTCATTCTCCTCAGCTTCCAGTCGTCGCAGTTTCTCATTTTCCTCAGCCTCCAAACATCGCAGTTACTTATTTTCCTCAGCTTCTAGACATCTCAGTTTCTCGTTTTCCTCAGCCTCAAGACGTCTCAGTTTCTCATTTTTCTCAGCCTCTAAATGTCTGAGTCTCTCTGCTGTTTCTATTTCCAAATTCTTGGCCAACAGCTCAAGTCTCTTTAACTCCAGATGGATTTTTAAGTCCTCTGTGGAAAGGTTGAGCTGTCCATTTTCTGAGAGTTGCACATCTCCAAGGCCAGCCTGAGTGCCCTTCTGATCGCTGGTCTGTGATGCAGCTGTGTCCAAAGCTACAATAATTTCTGCCTTAATCAGATTGGCATGCACCAGTCCTTTAGCCTGGCACATCTCAGCCAACTGGCTCTTTGTCAGCTTGCCATACTCCTCTGCTGACATGCTTGCCTGCTGTCTCTGACTAAGATAACAAAAAAATAAAACAATTGTGATGTGAAACTCTGAATGTTCACTGAATGGCTGATTAAGAGTACAAACACCTGCAGTGACCGCTGTACACAGGCTACAGGAATTCAACATCCACACCACTACAAACCAATTAATATGTGATGTGGCTAAACCACCACTGCCAACCAATTAAAATGTGATGCCCCTGCACTTGCCCAATAATCAAGGAGCCTCAATCCTCACCACTGGCAACAGCTAGGGTGGTGCACACTGGGAGGATGGTAAGTACATACACAGTAAAGTTCAATTTCCCTTATGAACACACAGAAATCACAGTCAGTCAGGGGCTGGTTCCTCCATCTTTCTCCAGAGCCCCAATAAGACTCCCCACTGGCTGTACTGAAAGCTAGGATCAGATGTCTGGACACATCTTGGGGGGCACTACAATTCAAACCTGAGAAGGCAGCACAGATGATAAGAGTATGTATCCTGCTGCACAATATGCTAACCAGAGCACATGGCAGTGTTCTAGCTGCAGGTGTGGGTTAACTACCCCAAGAACCCCAAATGTATGAAGAGGACATCCCGCAGATATCAGAGGAGGAGCAGGGGGATATAGGGGACAGAAATTACAGGTGTAGACAATGTACAGCATCTGACCCAAATATTTAAGTCATGACAAGCCACATGCACATGACTACACACACTGAACATTGATGTTAAGGTGTTGCCCCACAACAGCAACACAGATTGCATCTAATGACAATTACCCTCTAGATGTACACACTGAGCATCACACATAAAACCGTAATCATAACAAATTCCAACATGAGCACATGCAAATGTGTAAAAAAAAAAAAGATCATCAGTTCAGTGCACAACTGACACAGGTATGCATACACAATCAGAATGTTGCATCACTGTATGGTAAACATTAAGGGACACACATCAGTGCTATGCATACATATCTCTACAATATAATAACATAATAAAAAGAGAAATCATGCAAGACATAATGCAGAAATTTTAATTTCAGAAAATACATATCACATTACAGTGATACTGCAATAATATGAACCAGCAATGTGGACTACACTGTTGGACACACTCTAACACAGTGTTGTGACCTCACTGATGTCTAAAATCATGGTCCTCTCTGCCCTGATAACGTACAGACACATCTTGCCCTGGTTGCTCCACAAAGGAGATGGATGGGGCTACAACACCATGTTGAGATGAAGGAGCATGGCTACGAGTTGGAAGTCTTGTGACCAGCGGGACCTCAGCAGATGTGTCAGCAGTTGAACTCTGTGCAGGTTGGACCACAAACACTGATTCTTGATGGACAGTGGTGGCTCTGCAGACAGGTGGCCTGAATCTCACAGATTGAAATCTGCTGAAAACAGTCATGGAACTCAGAATCCTGCTGGTAGTATGACACTTCTGCAGTATCTTAGATGCTAAGGTTTCCATCAACCGTTTCACAGCTAGCAGACACTCATTCTGAGTGACCAGTTCAGCCATAATCTCACTGTTTCTGTGCACTTGTCCTTCATGCATGACATGTAGCTGGTGTGCCACACAATCTGTGGCATGGGCAACTGCATGAATATCTGAATGATGCCATTGCTGTGACCTTCATTTGCCTGCAGCATGAAGCGGACACCCTCTCACACTTGGCCATGCATAACATCTAGTCGCCTACATCTACTGTAATTCCGTGTTTCTGGTTGTTGTGTGGAACTGCCAGTAGCAGTGCTCTCAACTATAGTGTTTTGGTCAATGACATCACCCTGTTCAACATCCACTGTGGCAGCATCCTCTGAATGGCTAGACAAGTGGCCCTTCACATTAGAGGCGACATCTGCTGTAACATCACTGTCAAACTCAAGGATGGACTCTCCAAACCACTCAAGGTCCTGTGTGACAGGGGCCATGATATCATGCTGAGACACATCATGAATAACTTCATGATCGCTGGATGGGCTGCTGGATGGTACAGATTGTTGATGTGCTACAAGATACAAAAACACAGATCAGGACAATGTGCTTACATCACATGATGGATATAATCAAAGACATATGATATATATATATATATATATATATATATATATATATATATATATATATATATATATATATATATATCTCACTGCAATGTTACAAATAATAATGACTTCACTTGAAGTCTATTGTATGTAGGTTTCACAGAATGTGCATAAAATAAATATGTAATCTGTTTATATGACCAACATGTACGACATATTTGATACTTAAAAAAATGCACCTGGCAAACACTCATGGGAAGATGGAGGTGTTGAACAGGGATGAACTTCAACTAGAGGAGAAAAAAAACATTATTGATCACATCTTTTACACCATTAACCAGGTGAACACAGTTAGTTAAACATACAGAATGTGTGCCATACACATACCACTTGCATGTGTACTTGAGGACTTTGATGTGGACGGATCTAGGGATAGTAAGAAAGACACAGGATTAATGGAGGTCAACTGCAGGATTAACAGCAATAACAGGTATAAAGCATATTTAATAGCATACCACTGACAGAGGGGTTGTGGGTAGTACTATGGATCCTGTAGTGAGAAAGTAAAGAGAAAGACAGCACAGTCATGTGTTTAGCAAAAACAATAGTGACAGCATCACATGTACAACACAGTGATACTGGCTGCAAATACTCTGATAGACATTACAACTGTACACCAAATGGGCCTGTATTAACAAATATTGGCAAAAATGTCAGGTATCGCATGTGTTACACATTGTTAAAAGTTATGACAATTTTGTTGTAATATACCTGGTCTGTCTGCACTTGAAAATGCCCCTCCACTGGATGCACCTGTAGTGTTCAATGGTAGGGAAACAACAATATAATAGTAAACAGCAGTGCCATTAATTGAGGTTGAGGCAATGACAAGGTAGTATTCACAGTAACAGTATAGAGACACTCACCTGTCGATCCCTGGTGTAGGCCTGAGGTAGATTGACCTGCGTATATTAATGCAAACAGGATTACAAATCTTGTTTGGACTGCTCAGTCTGAAACTCAAGTTGTACTAATACATGTAAGTAGACATGTTCATCATCATCCCTTGTGTGGATGTGTATTCATGGCTCAACTCTGCTGCTATAAATCAAAAACAGCAATACATGAATATGCATGTTACAGCAATATGCAGTAATTGTCTCAATGCACATCCCTGTAATGGAAATAAATGCATGCATGCTCATCCTGGAACTCCAGCTTCAATCTCACCACCAGTGCATCAATCCCCCTCTTGCTGTATGAAGTGATGCCAGAAATATTGTGATTTCATCAGTGGGAGTCAGTTGGGATCCAACACTGGTGGCATCCCTTGATCTCTGATACTATCTCACTCTGTTGCTTCACAAAGGATCATTTCCAAGCAGCATCATCTACAGGCCTCATGGGATCAGTTGTAGTCTTCATCTGCATTGATCATGTTGGTGAGGTCCATCTAGATATAATTTCTCCTAACAGTATCACCTGAATGGTCTAGCAGTCTCCTTCCATGTTGGCAGAGTGCATCACTTATGATGTCATTTTCCTCGGGTAGAAGTTGTCATCCCTAGGATGGTTGGCCATCTGAAAGACATGGATGATAATATTCATGTCTAAGCCCTTTTATGCATTTCATTCTGTGTACAGCATATGCTAGCATAAACCATATACTTTCCAGTGCATTGAAAATGTCTGTATAACACTGTGCGTGATAAATACTGATATGACATATTACAATTAAAATATGACTTCATACATATAAATGGTAAAATGAAGATAAGATGTAATATCTTTATAGTTTATGAGTGGGATTAGAACCCCTGACAGTACATATATATTGCATGGAGGTCCAAAGATAACAGTATTATGCCACATGAGTCTGCTTGCATGTTGCATTCAAATAATGCAACAAATAACAATTTGAAGAACTTACAGAACATGTGGGTAAACCTCAGGATCCATAGCCAGGCCACAGTCAGTATGGATCCTTTGTATATTGAGCCAGTGCTGATAATACCTTTATTAAGATTCATCATTGAAGACATATCCATAACAACAATAGCACATGTTTATAATAGTTTTGTTAGGAGACACAAAATAAGAAATATCCATAATATCAACTTCGCATACTAAGTAAGAATAATGTTGGAATCAGTAGCTTTCCGTAGTTATACCACAGAGTGCAAGGAATTACCAATAAGAATCGCAGATGATCCGTAGATCAGCCTTCATATACTGTTAACATTTGCAATGGAAGTCTGTCTATACAGCTGCATACAGGACTGAAATAAACAATTTAGAAGAACAACACCTGTATGCATAAAGTTCAAGACAACATCATTCCAGTAACTTATGACAACTTCTGTTAAAAAATCTAATTTTGAGTAAATATTAATTTAAACATGTACCTTTTGAAATGAGTGACTTTAACAGATCTAATAATCACCACAACAGAAATGCTACCAATTGCCAATGTACTTCTCTCTCTGAATCACAGAATCAAAATGCACTGTGTGTGCACCCAACTTTAAGTACCATTTGTACCATACATAATTAATGAGGTTAATAGGTACCGATAAATGGTACCATGTGTGGCATGTGGCCATTATCTTCCAATGATCTTATAACTTGACATCAGAGTCACTTTCAAATATTGATTTTGATAGACCATTGCTAACTGCAAACTGAGTGGTACCTCAGTAAGCATTTCTCTGTTTTTTGTATTTTCAAGACTTCTTCTTCTTGAAGATAGTTATAGGCATAATATGGGGATAGTTTGAGGAGGCTGAGACATGTCTGTGTGTTCAAGTGGACTGACAAGGATATGTCCCAGATGTTGACTGCCTATGCCAGATTGGAGCAGAGGTTAAGAGCCAGACCCACCAACTTCATCATGATCGACATGTGGAACCAGATTGTGAGGGAACATCAATGGAGGATGGGTATCTACCGCACTGCAGAGCAGGTTCATTACCACTATGATGACCTGCATCTGAGCTTTGATGGAGGGTCACTGAGGTGTAGAGGCAGCCCATAGATCCCTACAGTAACTACCAATATTCTACATAAAGCTGAGCATTGCTACAAAATTTACAGATATTTCTTTGTACCATATACCTCAGATAGGTGTTTTTATAACCATCTGTTAGCTGCTGTGATAATTAGCGCATGGAGATCATTAAGCAGACTTGGTGAATACTGTACTCTTAGCTATGGGTTCAATTCCAATGTTGTTAATTTATTTAATAATGTGTATAATATCCATAAATATGTTCTTTGTAGATGTACATATTTTTACAACATCTAACTACATAATTTGACATAGCCACTGTCCTTGTGCATCACAGAAGCCTATAGCACCTAGGCCATGGACGACTCTTCACTTAGTAGTTTTCTGTTATAGTCCCGCAGTATCACCTATTGGACTTATATCACCTATTGGACTTATATCATTATATCGTCCCCCCTAAACAAGTAATGTCTGCCACACTGCTTACACATTTTTAACTGTCTTGATAGCTGTTATTTCTTTGCTATGAAAGGTCCAAAAATTGTTTGCATTTTCCATATTCATCTGTTTTGCACAGGATTTCTAATAAACACCTGCAGTACCTGTTTTCTAATTTCCTCCCATATCCCAAAGACATGCTGTAGGTGGATTGGATACTCTATATTGGCCCTAGGCGTGAGTATGTTCTTGTATGTGCCTTCTATGGAAGGTTGGCTGGCAACTCGACACCGTAAAAACTCCACTGCCAATCATGAGCAGACAGGTGATCCGCTGTGGTGACCCCTAACCGAGAAAAAGCCGAAAGAAGTACCTATTTTCTAAAATGTAACCCTTGCTGAATGTCTGAAGTCTGGCATGCTGTGGGTTCCAGTCCACAATGGGAAACATATATTTGTACCTGTTAACTTCATGCATGGCTTGTTTTTGAAAGAAACATATCACAGAACTTTAAATCAATATTTATATTGTGCATGGTAATTACTGATACAGTCTTTGAATTTTTCTACGAATATGGCTGTAATCCATAATGTTCTGATAACATCAGCTTTCTAATAACAGGATTTGTAGAGTAGTACTTGTTTGTTTATGAATATTGTACTGACTATGAGCTCAGCCTCTAAAACAGCTGGCCAGCATGTCTAAATTCTGGTGTGCTGTGTTCAAATCTGGAAAGTGGACACTGTTATTTTGCTTTAATATACCCATAGCTTTTATTTGTAGAAGCATATTACAGTTATTGATATCAATGTATATTTTTTCATAGTTGCAAATAACTCTATTTGTTGAATTCCTACTAATATATCCATAGTTGGTAGCATTCTGTTAACATCAGCAGTACATCTTGCTAAATCATGTTATATGTCTGAGCAATTTTTTGGTTAATATTGTATACTCTGTAAAAATGTTATGGACTGTTTTCTCAGGAAATATTAAAGTAAGTAGTACAACAACATCCTCATATTTTGAGGGACTGGGATGGGCAGATTGAAATGAAGAACAGCTAAGATTTATGCATTTTCCTAGTGCTGTGCAATTTAACAAGGAATAATAGTTCTCACACATACCTTTCTGTGTCCTTAATGAACAGCAACATGTATGGTTCTGTTCACAGAAGTTTTATGCTACATGACACTGTCCCACTGCCTGAGGAATGTATGCTGTCCATTATTGTTAACGTACCTGAATACAGTAATAACAAGAATTATTTTTCCTACTGTTTAGCTACATGAGCAGCACATGTTCATAGTTTGCAATCCTAAGCTAGGATCATTATTAGCAGACTATCTCCCATCCAGATGATGTCATAACATAAACTCACTGCCTGCAAAACATGCTTTTTCACTCAAGATGTGTTAATTAGGCAAGTAGTTCTCAAGGTTAGAGTTTGGATGCAGAATTTGTTTGCAGATTTGAATTTCATGTCTTCCAATCTGTGTTCAAAGATGTTAACACCTGCATATAAAAATTGTCAACTGTGTATTGTGATTATCCAATGTTTTTCAGAAAGACATGTTACAAACTGTGCTGAGAAATGTATATCAGTGTTATTTGAGGAATACATTTTTCATACATTCTGTTATTTTATTTCAGATGACAAGGATCGCAGTCAGAACAGAAACATGTGCATTGAATAGATGCACAGGCTTGAGAATCTGCGGCCACTCCTTTACTGTGCTTTTTGTATTGGGAGGACTGGGATTGTTCATCTAGTAGCAGTAGGTGTTTACCTAGTCTGTCTGAGCTGGGAGAGACACAAAAGGGCTCTAAGTATTGTTTTGCACTTCTCTGCACTTGATTTGCATGGTTCTGACACCTAGATAGTATAGACTAGATTCAGACTTGCTGAATCTAGCCTGTTATTGATACACTTGAGCACTAAACCAGCCATCTTACATTAAGTAGGGTTCCCCTGCACTCTTGTGGCAGATAAGTTTGGATCCAGCCTTGTCTCAGCTGGGGATTGCTGGAGGAAGGTTCATTGTGTGCTTTCCTATTGGTAGATTTGCTTAAAAGTGTTTTAATTTCTCTTGTATTTAAGCCTCACATTTGCTTGTTGCAGCGCACTGCACAACAGGGATTAGTGGTACCTTGTATAGACACAAATGCCTCAAAACTCAATTTTTCCCTAGACATCTGTCAGTGGAACCCTCCCAAGCTTCTCTACTGCACTACAGGTGCACTGAGCAGTGTTGCCACACTTATCACCCATAGCCTTCAATAGAGCAAGCACCTTTGTTAGATCTAGCACAAAAACTGGTCAAACTAGCCCATTCCCTTCCCAAATAGCACATACAGTAAAAACCTGCTATAATGGACAGAGAGTTTCTCATCATTACACAGGCCAGCCTGATTGATTTGGGCATCCTCAGGAAATGTAGTAATTGCCTCATGTATACTGATAACCACTTACTGCTAAAACAAACAAATACCCTATGTAATTACACTATGAAATTAGAATCAGTTCTCTCATGTAACAACAAACTGGACATCAAACAGGTTGTCAGATCACACACTTCACCTCTCACAAAAATGAGGTCATGACACATAAACCCACATACATGGAGGTACTCACTAGAAGCATACCAAAAGATCAGAGACCTCCCAAATGAAAACTACTTGCACACACTGCTATGCAAATAGAAACCACTACACATAATAACACATACACCAGTCTTAGCAAATAAGTCCCTAAAGCAAAACACCTCAAAACCTAATGTCTTGATCATAGGTGACTCCATAGTGAGACACACAGATGTCCCCCTCACCAGGCTGGTCAAGGAGAAGGTCATGGTTAGCTGCCTGTCAGGTGCGAGGATCCTTCAACTCACACCTGCGCTCAAGACACTCAACAACAAGTACCGTTATGACTTTTTCATATGCTCTATAAGGGTGAATGACTTGAGATGTACCTCTCTGGGCTATATGAAGAGAGACATGATTGAACTCTCAGATTATGTGCCCCAGGCAGTTATGACCCTAGCCCTAAGCAGCATTCTACCCTCTCCAGGATGATGCTGTCATGAAAGGAGATACTGCCGGCACTGCTGAAATTTTGTAAATAATTATATGTCATTGGAGAATATGGAAATGATTTGTGTAAGATGCTTGTGTTAGAACTGTATGTTATTTGTATATCAAAGTTGTTTGTACTGACATGTGTGTGGAAAAGGGTTTGTAAAGTCTGAGCTTAAAAATGTATCCACAGTGTGGCCTACTGGAAGAGAACAGAAATGTGCATGCACTATTGTAACTGTTTAAATGTATATATTTTAATAGTGGAGACTGGAACACAGGAGGTTAACCTCAGTCTAGTAAATTTCAGAAAATAGCTAAAATGAAATTACTTTATGGCAGCAAGGAGACACGATGTGTGTGCTGAGAAGCTTTCTGTATTGCCTTGAAAGTGTTTTATTGTTCTATGACTTCCAGCATTTGCAAAGATCTGTGGAAAATCCCTTGTTTATGTATTTTTACAGGTAGATGGTAAATGCTACCAGTTGTAATCAATGGTTGTTTTGGGCCTGGGGACTAGAAGTCAGATGACAAGAAATTATGTCATTATGCAAGCTAGCCCAGCAGTAATATTTAAGATATTAATTTGAGTACTCTCTGAGAGAGAGACTGAGCATTCTGTATTCTGTCTTTGACCTGACAGCATTAGATAGAAGATCATTCACCACATCTACCTTGCTCTGTAAGTTAACTAGGGTATAGTAATTTTCTTAGATTTAGTCTGGAATATAGTGAAGCATAGTTTAGATTTTTTTCTTCCTTCATTTGAGACTGTCATGCAATGTTGTTTTAAATATTTCCTGTGATTTTGAACTCTGTGATGTCACTGTAAATATATATTTAGTATGGTCTTTTCTTCTATTAATTATTATTAAATAGATTTAAACTTCTTGTTGTGGCTGATCTGTGTAGAGATATTTAAGTTCTGAGAGTTCTTGCATATTTATTTGGTGACACTGTGTAGGCCACTCCTAATATCATTGCTCAATGAGCATAAAAGAACCTAAGGTGGAAATGTATCCATCTTCATTAAGGACAAGTACACATCAAGACTGGTCAAACAGTATGACTCTCTCAAACTACTCCATGTCCAATTAACTATAGGCAAAATATCCTACCATATTATTGCTAGCTATAGGTCCCCCACCATGAATCAAGAAAAGCACACCGCCTACCTGGACTTACTGGAGTTACTTGCCATATAGCCTAACATCTTAGTCATGGGAGATTTCCACTATCCTTTCTTTGCCTGGGTGACATACATGAGCACAAACATGCTCACCCAGAGGTTCTTGGACTTTGTCAATACAAATGCTCTGGAACAGAAGGGGGTACTCATCAACATGGGGGATCACTGCACTCCCTCTTCTGTGATGCCTTTCTGGGTAAGGTTGGACTATAAATCACATTCAAAGTAACTACTGAACCTGTCATCATCACAGGAGCAAAAAAAAAATAAAAACTTTTCCAAAGCAAACTACAGTCTACTAAGCAATGGTATAAAAAGTTTTATACCTCACAATCACAGACAACAATGACTCCTATGCAGAGGTATACACAAATGCCCTGTATAAACACTGAAGCAATTGTATAGACTCAGCCGTGCCTGATCAGATTAAAACCAGGTCCTCCCAAAAAAACAAGCCACCCTGGTGGATGTCAAGTATAAACAGGTTGCATAACAAAAGAAAGAAACTGATGTCTAAGAACAATTGGAAACTGACTCAGCAAAGGAAAAAGTCCCTACATAGCTTGAACAAGCAAATCAGAAATCTTGTAAAGTTCTCTAATCAGAAATCTTGTAAAGTCCTCTAAATATAATTATGAAGGTAAAATAGCATCTCTAGCTAAGGATGATCACAAGGCATTTTTAACTATGTTCTAAGCTAAAAGGGAATGTCGAGCTATATGTCAAACTGGTAGTAGATGGTATCACTCTTATTATACTGGAGGAAATTGCAAACTCACTAGCTGACAGATTTGGTGCAAACATCACCCGCTGTCCCCACCAGCCATACCTCAAAGCATACCTGATACCAGTCATCTGCTTAGTATCTCTAGAGATCAGGTTATATTTGCTCTTTCCAAGGCCATAAACACAGCCTCAATGGGACCAGATAACCTCAGGTTGCTTATTAAAAAATCTATAACAGGACCTAGTGGAACCACTTTGCATTCTCTGTAACAGTAGCCTGAGAACTGACTTTGTTCCAGCAGAGTGGAGAACAGCAGCAATAATCCCCTTGCACAAAGGAGGGCTATCAATCTACTCTGGGAACTGTAAGTCTAACCAGCCACATCTGCAAGGCCATGGAAAGAATCATCACGGACCTTATCAACATGGACAGTTGACCTTCAAACTCTAGACCCAACCTAGTTTGGCTTTGTTAAGGGTAGATCATGTTTATTAAACTTTTTTTTTGTGCAAAAGCAACCTTTAAAGCAGGAAAACTGCAGCACCAGGAAAATATCAGTTTGGGACAAGAATGTGATATAAAAGAACTTGAGGAAGAGGGAGTGTATAAATACTTGGGAATTGATGACTTCAAGAAAGTCCCCAAAGCTCTGGATGAAGGTAAGACAGTACATACTGCCTATCTTGGCCTAGCCAAGGCTTTTGACACAATCCCCCACTCACGTATCATTGAGAAACTATCCCAGCTGGGGATTAACCCTTACGTCACTAGATGGATAGCCAACTGGCTCACAAACAGAACACATACTGTCAAAGCTAGTGACTCCAACTTTACCAGTAGACCTGTCACCAAAGACATACTACAAGGATCTGTGCTGGCCCCTTTACTGTTTGAAATCTATTTCTTGGATGTCCGGGCTAAAGCAAATGGCCTTTGGCTTACTAAGTTTGTTGAGTATTACAAACTGGGTGAAATCATTGAGTCCACCAATGATGTTAACATACTACATGAGGGGCTAACACAGATAAATGACTGATGCCAAATCCATGGTCTAAAACTAAATGCAGAAAAGTGAATTATTATCCTGTTTGGCAAAGTGGAATTCCCTGCTAATTATAACATTGACAGCACCCCACTAAGTTTAAACCTAGTGATGCAAGATCTGGGTGCACAGGTAGATAGCAATCTGAACTTTGACCACCAAGTTTCCACAGTAGTAAGGAAAGCCTTCTATATAGTGCATCTCATAAGTAAGGGCATTGCATCTAGGTCAAAGATGTTATAAATGCACAGTACTCGACCTTCATCAGACTATTAATAGAGTGCAATGCTCCCTTCTATATGTATCTCAGCAGATACCTGCAGCAGCTGAGAGACTACAGAGGTTTCATACCAAGAAAATATAGGGCCTCCAAACCATGACTTATGTAGATAGACTGAAAGCCCTGTAACTATACTCTGTATCATATAGGCTGCTGAGAGGCGACTTGTGCCTGGCCTACAGGTCAGTCTCTGACACTGCCCTGATGGATATGCTGCACATCCACAAGTCAATTGGCATAAGAGTCACTCACTCTAGGGATCTTAACCCAGCCTCTGACATTAACAGAACATGCCTGGGAGACAGATATATCTCCCAGAGACTGCTGCTACTCTGGAATAAACTTCCAATTCAAGTGAAACAGAGCTTATCACTGACAATATTCAAACGCAACCTGGACAAATGGATGGGAGACCACAAATTCACCCTAGGGGTGGCACCTATGCCCCTCATGGACAGGGGTAGTCTGTGTTGATCATAGACTTGCTCTGCAAATTACATCCATCTAACGAAGGACAATTGAGGCAACTTGGGATTAACATGGTTAGGCTTGTAAGGGCTCTAGGACTGCTAGCCTAGTAACTTCCTATGAATCTATGAACTTATGATTATTTTATGTATTTTGTGAACTGAAATGCATCTTCCACTGTTTACATGCCTGTATTTTACACAATAACATGTTTATTGATTAGAATGCAGGAATACCTATCATGCATCAGTAAGGTAAGTGAAATCATCACACAGTAGCTGTGCTTACAACTGTGAATTAAATCTAACAATGTTGATATTTTATGTATCATTGAGCCATTGTTTCAGCACTTATTTTTTAAAGGTACTCTACAGCCTAATTAATAGTTGGTTTGGTGTATCTATTACATATCTTGTTAAGCTGATGTTTTATGTACACATTTAAGTCCTTTACTTAGTGCTTCAGATGTATGATTTGGCATGCTTGAATATCTGGCTGTGGTAACTGGTCTGTTGTGTATAGTTTGTCTATTTCCAGAGTGAATGTGTGTCTGCTGTGTCAGTGATTGCAGACTGTATGACATGCCCTTTAGTTCAACATTGGTATTGCATCTGCTTCCGACCCCTTGGGTGTTTTTGTAAAAACACAGTTATAGCCTAGGTTGACTGCCACCTGAGCAGATACCCATTTGATTGCAGAGTTCATATTCAGCACACACTGCAGGTCCTGCAGGCCAGCATTGGTATTGCATCTGTCTGCAACCCTTAGGTTGACTGACACTTGAGCAGATACATATTTGATTTAAGCAGGTCATATTCAGCACACCCTGCAGGTCAACATTGGTATTGGAACTGTCTCCATCCCCTTGGGTGTTTTTTTAGAAACACATAGCCTAGGCTGACTGACACTTTAGCAGATACCTATTTGATTGTGGCAGTTCAGTATCACCAAGCATATTCACAATATTTAGTTTTTTTAGGCTACTGATTGCTAATTGTTTTAGTAGATAATACATAAAGTTGTACATATATAATACTGTAAGTAAGATATATTGCATATTCTCATATGTCACCAGTTGTGTTGATGGAACATATCACATTATTTTTAGTGTTGTACTCATTATATTGATGTGTTTTCAGCCAAATATCATGCTGCCTGTCTCAGATGTTTGTCATATGGATTGCTTGTGGCTGCTCAAATAAATCATTGAATGCAGACAGTACAATAGGTTGTTTTGAGCATTCATACATTTTTACAAATCTAATGATGTGTGTGTGTGTGTGTGTGTGTGTGTGTGTGTGTGTGTGTGTGTGTGTGTGTGTGTGTGTGTGTGTGTGTGTGTCTAAGCATATAGAATTATTCAGGAAAGAATAACGTCATCCTTTTTAGGAGCACACCATAAAGGGCCATAGGCAGCTCTGTACATAATGAACATGTCTCAGTCCCTCTGTAAATTATCATAATCATATTGTGTTGTGTTATGATATTCATGGAACTGTTCTGCTTCATAGACATTTGCCTTTCTTTTCTGTTGTGATTAGCAATTAATCTTTACAGAGCATGGGACCTGTGGACATTCTCCAATCCAAAAAAAAGTGATATGCATATGCGAGGCCCACTGCTAGAGTCTTCAAAGGATGACAGTGATGATGATGATAATGATGATGCTGATAAAGAACTTGGACCCCCCTGCCTGAGCCATCCTGCCTGCACCATGGAGGAGACATCAACATGACCAGGATAGAGATGATTTTTGAGAGGAGATCCAGGAGGTCATGACCGATATGTTCCAAACACCGATAAGGGACATGATAGGGACCTTCTTTGAGGATATGGCACAGGTTATGTGGGATTCATTCAGGGCAATCGCTTGTGAGATCATTCAGGAGTTTGATCTCTATCAGCCTAGTCCCTCTGATCCATAAGCATTGTCTCTGTACTCCACTTGTGTTATGCTGCCAACATGGTGATTGCCATTTCATTGACTGGACTGTATATGTATACTTGTGTGCGAATACCATGCATTTGTCATGCATATATATTATTGTCTTGTGACATTTACTTTATTTTCAATGTGTGCATGACATGCATTAGCACATTACACTTTCTGCACACATTCAACTGTCCATTCATTGTGGCAGTTAACCTGAAGATAATGCTGCAAGAGGCAGCCAGTAAACATTTGAGTTACTAGGGTGAATGACAGACTACATATGTTGTCTATACTCCATCACTAACAGGATTTATGTTTTTGCCATATCAGGTATGTGCAATGTGCAAACATGTCATTCCATATGTTTTCTTGATGGCAGATGTCATGCTGTCCCACTGTTATGATGTGGTGCTGTGTGTCATGGATGCCATATGGGATCATATACAGTTATATCCTGTCTATGTGCAGTCCTCTTTTTCTGACTTCATCAAACAACAATGTAACATTAATCTGTACACAATGTTACAGTTAACACATTTTTTCACAGTACATTACATAGTGTTTGTTGCATTTAACATTTCCAAACCCATGATGTAATGACATTGGTGTACACATTCCATAAATAGTTGTACACATTAAATGACTATACATGTGTGTGCACATAGTCGGGTACATACTGATACACAAATGTACCTGACATGTGAGCATTCACTAATTTACTTCTTTTTTTCAAAAACATTTTTATTTTTTCATTACAAACATACACAAATATACATATAACAAATACAATAAAACAATAACAAAACTATTTACAATATTTACATTCATCCATGATAAACAATCATTTTATCCATGAGAAGTTATCAGTATATGTTCAAAAGGTTTTCCAATTTTTGCCACGCTATTTTTTATGAGTTCTATAACAAATGGTTTGCAGTTCTTTTTTACAAGCAACTTTAGCTAAATTAATAAAATCTTTAAACATCAAATCTTATTTACTTTTCCATTTCAAAGTAATAACTTTTCTGGCAATTGCAAGAATTGACCAGAATATCTGAATATGAGATTTAGGTATTATATTAGGTATAGGAACAATGAATAGGATTAGTGAGTTAGAAATATGACAGTTATCAGACCATAGCATACCTCTCAACCTCTTAGAGCAAAAAATTTGCGCAAAGCCTAAATGATGGGGGGACAAATAGGGACACATTTTAACTATTGCTCTTACAAGCTTAGAACATTGATAGAATAATAGGTTTTGCATTAGCATGAATTTTCTGAAGGATGTGGAGTCTTAAAACTCAAATATTTCTTATTATTTAATGACTTCAATCCTCAGCTATTTATCAGAAAGGTGCAGATTTTAGGAGGAGCACACCAAAAATATGAGGCAAAACTCTGGACATTCGGCGAAAATCTGGACAGTTGAGAGGTATGGACCATACTCATTTACAAAATATCTGTAGTCTTTCCAGTATTGAACAACATTTCTACATTCAATGAACATGTGAACCCAGTTGGCCTCTAGTAATTCATCACATTTCCAACATTTACTTTCATTGTTTTTGAGTATAAGATTTATTTTATGTGGAGAATAGAAACTCCTATTCACAAATTCCCATGTATACAATTTCCAATATAATGGAGAAGAGGTACCATACACAGAATTCAATAACAATTTTTTGGATTCGTCAGATATTTGTTCCCCATTAATCTTTACATAGTAATTCCAAAAATCTGAGTCAAACTTTAGAGTGTCTTCTCTTAGTATCTTATAGATAGGTGAGATACTTAATTTTTGATTATCTGTCTTTTCAAGACACCTAATAAAAAGCTGAATCAAACTAGGTATAGATTCAGTCTTTAGGTTGATTGATATTCTCATTTTGTTTTTGATAAACTGCTGTAATGAGTGTATAAACAACCAACTGTCTTGACTATTATCAAAACTACATAAAAGAGAGTTTAGTGGTTTAATACTCTTATTTTCAATAAACTTATGCCAGATATTCTCATTTTGTTTTTGATAAACTGCTGTAATGAGTGTATAAACAACCAACTGTCTTGACTATTATCAAAACTACATAAAAGAGAGTTTAGTGGTTTAATACTCTTATTTTCAATAAACTTATGCCAGAACATCAAGTTATTTTCCTTTAATTTTTGCATCGCATTGATGTTGAAAAGTAATTCTGATCTGTTTTAATGATACTCACAGGAGTGCCCTGTGCTCCATAATAACCAGGATGGTTTCTTTAGTTGACATTTGCATGACAGTTTACGTGTATGTGCTTTTAATTTTTAGCTTGCTTACCTATGCATGTTGATGTGACAAGACTACACATTACTGTGTATTTGTTTTATACATGTCCAGTTCTGTAGACATCAGCAATCCATCTGGTCATTTGACATACATTTTCCATCTTGTTGATTGTATATCTGTCTGGCTTCTAAAGCACCCTGTGATGACCCACCACTGGACCAGTAATCAAGGAGCTTCAATCGTCACCACTGGAACCTGTGGGGACGTACACTAGGATGATAATAGGTACACACACAGTATTTCCAGATGCAGCTCTCTGCATCAAGTGTGATTTCCCTTAAGACCACACAGAGGTCACAGTCAGTCCAGGGCTGGTTTCTCCCTCTTTCTCCAGATCCCCAATAAGATTCTCCACTGGCACAGCTATAGAGTTGTGATCTCAGCTGAGTGGCCAAGCCAAAACCTCCAGCACCCTCTCTGTCCAACCAGTGCTTCATGTCCCTACTCAAGTAGCTGACACACACACTCTTTGAGGTTTGATTTACACACACACACACACACACACACACACACACACACACACACACACACACACACACACACACACACCTGGGAAAGGCTGGCACAGATTTACTAGCTATGCTCCCTTTTGCCCAGACTATAAGGAGTTATCACTGCCACCAGCCAACTCCTTATCAGCTACTTTAAGGCCCTTAACAAAGGGTGTCCAATCTTACTGTGTAATATTAATATTAATACAAATGGTAGTTTGATCAAAAGCAGGGCTATTAGGAGTGGCCCACACAATGTCACCAAATAAACATGCAAGTACTCTCAAAACTTAAATATATCTACAAAGATCAACCACAATGAAAGGTTTAAATATATTTAATAATAAATAATAAAAAACAAGAAAATACTCAGTATCTATTCAAAGTGACATCAGAGTTCAAAATCACAGGAAATATTTAAACAACATTGCAGGACAGTCTTAAATAAATAAAGAAAAATATGTAAACTAAGCTTTGCTGTATTCCTGACTATATCTAAGAGAATACTATTCCTTAGTAATTTACTTCATCAGAGCAAGGCAGATATGGTAAATGGCTCTTGTCAGATCCAAGACAGATCACAGAATGCCCTCTTTCTCAGAGAGTTCTCAGATTAATATCTCAAGTATTACTGCTGGGCTAGCTTGCAGAATGTCATAATTTCTTGTCATCTGACTTCTAGCCCCCGGGCCCAAAACAACCACTGATGGCAACTGGGAGCATTTAGGATCCACCTGTAAAAATACATACACCTCAGATCTTTGACAGATGGTGGAAGTCATAAAACAATTGAATTCCTTCACATTTCAAAACTACTAATTAGTTCACTCTGAAGACACTACAGAAAGCTCCCTAGTGCAGACATTATGTCTCTAGCTCATTGAGAACTGAAATATATCATCTTTTATTGAGTAGCCATAAAGTAATTTAATTTCAGCTATTTTTCTAAAGTTAACCTTGTGTATTCCAGTTTACACTGTTAAAATATATACATTTAAACAGTTACAATAATGTGTGTACATTTCTGTTCTATTCCAGTAGGGCACACTGTGGTTACAGTTTAAACAGCACTTTGCAAAAAGCTTTTCATCACACACTTCTGTATCATCAGTTTGATATACCCATGATATACAGTTCTAATATGTTTGTAATATAAGCATCTTATATAAATCATGTTTATATTCACAAATGACATATAATTGTTTGCAAAACTCTAGATAGCTGTGCTAGCAGCATCTCCTTTCATTACAAGCCCTTTGTACTTTACACATGCATTTACATTATGTCAACTTACCTTGCCCTGATCTATCTTGATGTGGACCCAGGTTGCCCACATCTCTCCCACCTTAATCTTTCACTATTATTTTTTGAATGTATGTTTGCCTTTGGTCAAACTACTGTACATTGCCATGTATTAATATGACACATGTATGGGCATTGTACAATGCAGGATGTGTGCACACAAGTTGCTAATGCTTGCAATGTTTCCTTGTTCTCATTATACTTGTATGTTACCCAGTATACGTTTTTCACATCCATGTACTCATCCTAATATATTCATTAAGCTGTACGGTTTCATTTTTGAACATATTATTACATGTCGTTGGTGCATGTAAGTGCATCAACACTGATTTCAAGTACATTCCATTTATGTCACTGACAGACATACATACACATGTACACCTGTGTGTTGCCTTTGACATGGCTTATGTGTGTAACATGTACACATTCCATTACACATTTGCTTGGGTTGTGTACACCTACTTGTGTATATAGCAGTGCTTGTTGCTCTTCTGCAGTACTTCTGTTTAGCACTGTGCTTGGCTGTTTGCTTTTCACATGCATGGTCTTGGATTTGGTTCAGTCCTCTGATGAAGTTACCTACCATTGTTAGACCTGCATTTGCTCATCTATGATATTGCTTGACTTTTAGGTGCACTACTGATGGACTAATTGGATATGTGTATATTTATCCAGTGTGTGCTCTGAACCTACTTTATTACCCTGGAATACGCATCTGCCATTGGTCATAAACATCCAGGTATGACTGCTACACAGTTTGTGACATGTTGTAACATGATAGTGCATAGGTAGATATGTTTTTTCTGCATTTCACCATGGCTGGCATACATCCCCACCCAGTTTGTCAACTTTCCATTGCTCATGTTGTGCAATGTGCTGTCTGTGTAATTAATCTGTCCTTACTGTTTTTTTCCAACCTTTGTCTGTCTTGTGTTGTGCTATTTGTTCTATGGTTTTTTTCACTATGATGACCTTCACCTCCTCTTTCCCTATGATAACCTTTCATTCTATTCTTAAACAAAAAAAAATGGTGCCTATTCCTACAAAAAAAAAAAGAAAAGAAAAAAAAAACATTGCCCAAGGCCCTCTGACTTTTCCTCAGATTTTCCAGTTGCAACATCTGTCTTGTGTGTCCCTCTTCTTCACCTATACCCCACATCTTCTTTTCTATCTCCCACTCTCCTTGGGTGTGTGTGTAACTTGTGTTCCCCAAACAAGTCCCAAACCCACTGTTAGCAACTAGCTATGGTGATATGACTGTGTTTGCCCTTCGCCTTTAATTTTTTTTTATTAGAACAGAATCCATTAAGTCCAAGCTGATATATTTTAATATGTAGATATCTGTAGTTGTCTCGCACATTTTACTGTGTGTGTGTGTGTGTGTGTGTATATATATTATATATATATATATATATATATATATATATATATATATATATATATAATATATATATATATAATATATATATATATATTAATATATATATATATATATATATATATATGATTTACAAATAACTTTACAGCTTTGAAGCATGTATTATAAGTTAGTGGATGATGTATGGAAATGTCCTTAGTCGTCTGAGACATTTCTGTGTTTCCTCCTGGAAATTTATTTTTTGAATGTCATGTGACTTACATTGGGGTAGTTGGCATTTTTTAATGTTATTTTTTGTTATCATTATGGAGTCAGTTACATTCTATAGTTGTCCTTAATCTTACTGTACAGATTTTGTTATATTTCCACAGTGTGCCATTGTAACTGCAATACTCCATTGTGTACTGAATTATTGCCATTCATTAATATATTACAATGTTATCTGCGAGTTTTGGGCTGATATCGGCATAATGCACTGGATTCCACAAACTTTACAGAATCTGACTCCTTTTTTGAAGGCAAAAGTATTGGTGAACTATGGGTCACAGCTACTTTATCAGACTCAGGGTATCAGTTTGCCACTTCTCTGCTGATCATTGTTCTGTATGTACCCAGATGATACAAAGAAGTTTAATAACTAATGAACAGTAATTTTCACTGGAATATTTTTAACTTTAATACTGAAACTGTTCTATATGATCAATTCTGTCCATGTCAAATGATGTGTATATGAGAAACAAAACGGAATTCAAACTTTGTTTTTAAGAACACGTTAGATGTTTTATTAATTCTGAGTGCTTTTGCTGTACATTTTTTTTCTCAGTTTCACAGTTCTAATGCTTTTAAACTGAAAGGTATAATTCAGGTGGGGTAGCAACATCAAAACTTCACTAAACAGTAAGGAAGCCCAGTTTATTTTAAAAATATAGGATTTTATATACTAATTGGTTAAAATGAATTATGTTCTGATACTGAGTGCATAGGATTTAGGCTTACAAGTATTTACCAGCTCCATTCTGTGGTCCAAGGTTTGATTCTCTCAATCTCCATTTGCCTGCTGTGTAATTCTATGCAAGTCACTTCGGCAAATAGTGCTTCTAGAATGAGATTGACAAAGGCACATGTACGTCAGTACTGTACCGTGAGGCACTTGCTTGGTTAAAGGCCTATAATTCTGAATTGATGCCTGTTCTTTTAGTCTGTTTTTGCACTGCTTTCACTTTATCTGTACACATTGGAAGGAGTCTATATTGAAGTACCAGTTTCCAATAATATGTTTTATGTATATTTTTGTAGAGTTCATTTTATTTCACAAATCACTTTGTGTAGTATTACCCTGCATCCATGCCTGTTTTTGCTGCATCAATGCTCCTGTTTTTTTGCATAGAGTGCTTCTGAGCAGACAAAGCTGTGAACAAGTTGCAGTATGACATTAGGTTGTGATATGCTATCATTGCTTCCTCTCTCTATCTTTGGACCTTACAGGATGCACTGAGGGATGTGCTACGTGCCTTCCTATGTCTTGAACACTTTCCAAAGGATAAAGCCTTTCCAAAGTTCAGTCATTTGGTTTAATTTCTTGCATGAATTTCTGTTGTTAAATCATGTGCTTAGCACACTGGCTTACAGCACTGAGCTAACATGTCTTGGTATGCACTACATACCACTTTGTCTGAACTTGACTCCATATCCATACATGGTCAGTTATTTGTTATGGAGTATGTTATGTAATTATTGTATTTGCTGTTTGTTGTAGCTTGATCAGTAAGCGGTTCAAACATTTCAAATGCTGACTTCAGAATTATTGTCATTAGACCTATTGGTTCCCATACTTTCTGAATGGCCTTGAACAACAGAATTGTAATTATTATTGTTTTTCACTCATTCTCATACATGTAGTATTAAAGGAAGTATGTTGTAACTGCCATTCTTTTAAGTATGTGGCACTTTTTCTCTATATTTTATTACAACGTATGAGAAGCTCTGTTTCTCTTACGGATTTTAGCTAAAACATCTTATGGTAGGATTGCACCCCTACAACCTAAGTGCACATATTCTATCCAGAACTTGAGAAATATATATATGCTTGTATAACAGAAGGCTTCATCAGAGATTTTCTTCCTATGCAAACAGTTTTTATGTTTACATTGAGTGTTTTTTTATTTCTTGCCTTTGCAGGTATTTACCCCCATAATATCCAGTTATCCCATTCTCTCTATTTATGAGTATTAAGAATCCCCACACTTGGGTATCCCTAGATATATATATATATATATATATATATATATATATATATATATATATATATATATATATATATCTGTTCCTTAACTTTCACTTCTTAATATTAATGGAATCATAGGTGATCGCTTGCATTACTATATGTATTATAAGTGTTTACTGGGAATTGTATTATTATAGACATTATACTACGTATTTACTGGGAACTGTATTACTATAGACATTACTTTTATTTATTAATTTATTTTAACATTTGTTGACTGGGAAAGTCCAACTAGGACAGAGCCTATATTCAGTGGATGCCTGGGGAGAAATGCTCCAGATGCGTGTCTTTGGAATATGGGAGGGAACCGGAGGAAACCCATGCGAATGCAGGGAGGACATGCGGACTCCACACAGAGTGTACCTCAGATGAGAATCAAGCTGGAGAACCTGTTGCTGTGAGACAACACCGTTAACCGCTGCACCACTCCGATGGTATTTACTGGGGATTATATTACTATATATTTGTCCCTGCTTGACAGTGGCATAGGGTGCTGACTTGTTGGAACATGGGCTAAATTCTTGGCTAGGATTGTAAGGGCCTCAGGGTCAATAGCCTAGTAACTTCCTATGATCCTATGATCCTATATGTGTTATAGATGTTTACTGGGAATTGTATTATTATAGACATTATACCAGATATTTACTGGGATTTGTATTACCATAGACAATTTACCTGGTATTTACTGGGGGTTATGTTACTATATGTATTATAGGTGATTACTGGAAATTATATTACTATAAGCACTCTACCAGGTATTTATTGTATTACTATAGACATTATATCTGGTATTTAATGGGGACCATATTACTGTATGTATTATTGGTGTTTACTGAGAATTATATTATAATAAACATTATACCTGGTATTTACTGGGGATTGTATTACTATAGACATTATACCAGGTATTTACTGGGAATTGTATTACTGTATGTATTACAGGTGTTTACTGAAAATTATATTACTATAGACATTATACCTCATATTTACTGGGGATTGTATTACTATATGTGTTTACTCGTAAGTATATCTATACTCGTAAATGTATATTATACTAGGTATTTACTGGGGAATGTATTAATACATGTGTTATAGGTATTTACTTGAACTGTATTACTACAGAGATTACACTAGGTATTTACTGGGGATTGTATTACTGTGGACATTATAGGAGGTATTTACTGGGGATTGTATTATTATGTGTATTGTAGATGTTTATTGGGAATTATATTACTACAGGTATTATACCTGGTGTTTACTGGGGATTGTATTACTATATGTATTATATGTGTTTACAGGGAATTGCATTACTATAGACATTATACTAGGTATTTACTGGGGACTGTATCACTATATGTGTTATAAAGATGTTTACTGGGGATTGTATTACTTTAGACATTATAGCTGGCATTTACTGGGGATTGTATTGTTATAGACATTATACAAGGTGTTTTCTGGGGATTTTATTACTATATGTATTATTGGTATTTACCGGGAATTGTATTATTGTAGACATTATACCAGGTATTTACTGGGAGCTGTATTACTATATGTGTTATTTGTGTTTACTGGGAATTGTATTACTATAGACATTATATTATGTATTTTCTGCAGATAGTAAACCCTTACATGTGTATGTTCATGATAGCTGTGAGCAAAAACAAATCTTTTTTCTTCAAAATCAATATACGAATGGGAAAGGAGTGTATAATTATGTTCATGAATTATACATTACTGCACACTTCCTGGTCTTGCTTCATGGTTTGTCATTTCAGCCACTGAACAGCTTATGCCAGTTTTTTCCACAAGTCAGGTTACTCCATTGTAAATCTATAGGAAAATATTTTAAAATACTGAAGGAATATAGTCAGCTGTGCATGGCCATCAGATTCTCAGCCAGGAAAGTCCAACACATGACTGGACCACCAGCTCATTTCCCATGCATTTTAAAAGAATTTCTTCAACTATCAGCCACATATATTTTAGGAATTTGCACATAGTTCAGCTGATGGACCTTTGTTCTGTCTTTTAAAACATCTCAGGTTGAGTGCCAAAGTTGTCATTCAGAGAAGTTTTCAGAGTGAATACAAGATCAACAGAATAATTAAATGAGACTTATTGGGAGCTGACCTTTCATTTATAAATTGGATTGAATTTTGAAGAGGCTTCCTGAAATTAAATGCAGAAAGAATGGTGTGTTGTCAGAGGATTATTTCTTCCTTGGTGATGCTTATCACTCTAATAGCAATCAACCCCTCCTACCAAGAGAGCTCATCAGTGCCGAGGCAATTGCCTTGTACCACCCTATGTACGTTATAGGTACCAGAATGTCCACAATGATAATAATTAGACAGAGAAATCTGAATGAGACAGGCCCAGGGCCATTAAATTATTCCAATCTTAAAAAGGCTCACTATATACTCTGTTCCAAGGCTCCCTGTATAAACCTTCCAGTATTTACAGTAATAAACAATTCATCAAAACAAATATAGCATTAAACTGAGAAATACAATAAAATAATAAGTATCCAGTTTTTTATGGTCTGGTATATTTTTGGGAATGAACTAAAATTTAAAGCAACAGAACCTATCATTATGATTATAACAAACAAAGCATTGTTATTCCTGTAGCTAAGATCAGCAGCTATGATAAGAATTAAGGGTTTCTGTGATCTCATTACTAATCAGAATTGTACAGAAATCAAAACATGCTAAAGCCTATTATTTCAGGACTAAATCAACCAAATCATGAAGGTTAGTAATCAGCTGCAGACTTTTCTAAGTCACTCCACTAATATATTAAGAAGGTAAACAACAAATAATACTTCAGTTACATCATCTGTCAGCTAAGTCTATAAGTCAAGTCAGATAGTAAAAATGATAGACAAACATGTACCATCAAGCTGTCTTTTGTTTTCAAAATCCACAACAGCTAAGGCAGGATAGCAATTCTAGTGAAGGAACCATAACAAAGACTGCTATGATATTCAGCCCAGTTTAACTGCATGCTGGTCGAAAATGCCTGACAGGTACTAACAGCAAACATTTGAACAAAGTGGCACATTAATCAGACAAGTCATTAGCAGCTCAGTTATTCAGTTCTGTACCACTGTCTTAGTACTAGAATGCTAAAAGATCCACAAGCAGCCTAGGAGCACCAAAAATGAGAAGATAACTCAATGGCAAGTATAACACGCAAGCGATTATGCTACTCTTAACAAATGTTACTAAATTAAATAAGCCATGTTTTGCATAACTAATTGGAAAATTAACTTAGTAGTACTCAGAAATAATGAGGTTGTGTACAGCACAAATAATTAAAAGTGTGGTTCATTTACTTTAATAATGCCACAGCAGAATACTAATAAAATAAAAAGCAGTGGTATAATCATGTTATGTTTTAAAATTATATATTGAACTCTAAAAAAAGTAAACTAGTAAACTTGCAGCATACCATTACAATTATCAGACTTCACTTCTTAAATGGGTTCAATAATTTAAAAAATGACAACAGGAGGCAAATGTATGTCTTTGCCATTTGCCAGTTCTTACAGTTAGCAACTGTGCAACCTGCATTAAGTATTTATAGTGACTGATCAAAGCTGCTAATAATGGAACATGAAATATAAGAAGCAAACACAGCATTTGAGACACAGCTAATTTAAAAAACAATAAACAAAATGAAGCAATATATTTTTACAATAAGGCAAGCCTTCTATATTTCTCGTGTGGGTGATGCACCTCTGTAACCTCCACCTCCATAAATATAATAATATTGAGATTGTTCCACAAAATATGACTAACATAGCCATGGCAGTGTAACTCACATATCACATTTGTAACATGCTTCATTTCATACAATGTATAAAACATACAATTTACAACTCACTGTGTGTTGAATTACCTAAGAGCACTGCTCCTGTTTCTGTGTTTTTTGTTAGCTAGTTCTATACAAAAATGGGGTTTCAATGCTTCAAAGTTATTCTACTAATATAAAGGCTTAAATTGCACTTGTATATGCCACGTTCTAAGTGTTGGTGATGCTATTTAATAGTCAAAATATGTGCACTCATTTTTTTCTTAAGGTGAAAATGACATATTTTTATTTATTTTTAGATTCCTAAAATGGATAGCCTACATAGTTTTATCTAAGCCCCTGCAAACACTTCTTTTTTTTTCTCTCAATTTTTTTTTTTATTTTTCAAATACATTTGAATAAATTCCATAGTATTTGTATATAACATCTTAAATAACTATGTACACTATTTACATCAGCCTGACACTATAACAGAGCTCAATATATACAATTATTTTACAGGTATAACAATCCAGTTATCAGAGTGTATCTGTTCAGTTATTGTAAAGTGTCAATCAATGATAAGACTTTTTTCCATGGATTGTTAAATGTCTTAGGATAAATCCTTAATTCTTTAATTTTAATCTCCAACAATGCTGTGGTTTTCAGTAGGCTGTAGAAGTCTTCCAAAGTCAGTATTGTGTTTGTATTCCATCTTCTTGTTATACACTTTCTTGAGAGTGCAAGTATTGTTCAAACTAGATACATATTTGACTCATTCAAATGGTGACTTTTATGCACATTTAATAATACTAAAGCTTTAGATAAGTTAAATGATTAATTAAATAAGGATTGTAAAATGTTTTAATACCATTTCAAAATGGCTTAATTTTAACACAGTTGAAAAAAAATGTGATTCCAATTTGTATTGTGTATTTGCTCATACCTCCAACATATTCCCTTTGTGGAAGAATTCATTTTAGTAGTTCTATCTGGAGTTAACAATGGTCTGTGCAAGTATTTCCAATTAAAAACTTTCCAGTATTGTGTAAAGGATGTACGTTTTATTGATAATAAAATATTTGATTTCATTTCTTCAGTTAGCTGTAATGAGTGTCATTTTGTTATATACTTCCAATATGAGGATTTGGGTGTTGTTTTATAATTCATCAATATCTTGTAAAATTTTGAAATACTATTTTCCATGTCAAAATCATTAAATATGATTTCATATAGGTATTTTGTAAGTTTAGGTATTTCTTTAAATGAAGAATTACTAATTATTCTGCATAAATCTTGTGAATACATCAGAATGCTTTCCATAGTTAGCCAATCTTGTTGTGGAATTTTGTATGTTGTTTCTATTGTTTGCATATCCAGCAGTTTTAGTTCTTTGATATATTGAAACCAACAAACAAATCCTTTCTGTTCCCAAAAAATAATTATTTCACTGTATATTTTATGTGGATAGCTCTTTGTAACTATGAATGGTGTTAAAAGATCAAATCAGATTTTTAAATATATATTTGCATTAATAATTTTCCTAAATGAGTCACTGTAATAATTAATCATATGAGTTTTAGTGGGCTTAGTTATATTATATTGCATATTAATACATATGTGTCATGGAAAATAGTTTTTATCTGTTATTTGAATTTTTTTTGTAAATCAAATTCATTTATTGATATTACAGTTAGTAATTCTTTCCAATTTGCAGAATAATTTGGACTTAGCCAATCTGAGTTTGTATTAGATATTGATGCTTTTATATATGTTTCTATATCAGGAAAGTTTAATCCTCCCAGTTTCCATGGTCTGATATGATGTATTAAAGCAATTCTGTTTCTTTTGGTAAACCATAAAAAATTTATTAGGCATGAGTTTATTTCTTTGAATATATTCCTTTCTGGTAACAGGTATATTGCCAAAGGTATATATAGAATCTTGGGTAATAAAACCATTTTTATTAACTGTAGTCTATCTTCAAATGTTAATATTATTTTGTTCCACTTTTACACAGAGATTTTAATTGTATTGATGATATTATTGTAGTTTTTTTAGACTAATTCATTATTATCCTTGCATAACTCAATTCCTAGATATTTTAAGGTAGACTCTTGTTTCCCTATAATGTGATTCCCCGTTTGTCTGCAATTCTTTTTTTTTTATTTAAAAATAAAAAGTTTGATTTTGATTTATTGAAATGGAGTACTGAAGTCTTGTAAAATGTGTCAATTAAAATATCTAATTATTCTATCATCTTTTTTTGTATTGGATAATGTTAATAATATGTCATCAGCAAAAAACATTACTTTAGAATTGTATTCCTCATAAACATCTACTCCTTTGATTTTTGTATTGTTACATATTGAATCTGCCAATATTTCAATAGCCAAAGCAAATAGAATGGGTGACATGGGACATCACTGTTTAGTACCCTTTGTTATATGTATAGATTCAGAGGTGAAAGGACCTAGCTTAACATACACTAAATTATTTGTATATATATTCTTTAGTAGATGAACAGAGGAAGAAGGAAATTCAAATAACACCAGAATTTTGAATAAATAGTCCCAATTTAGGGAATCAAAGGCTTTCTCTATATCTAAGCCAATTATGAGTGTTTCTTTATTTTCTTTATTAACATAATCTATAACACAAAATATCCCTTTAATATTGTCATGTGTGTGTCTATGATATATAAATCCAGTCTGATAATTGTTTATTGTTTTGGATAGTAGTATTTTCATTCTGTTAGTGAATATTGTCATAAATATCTTATAATCATTATTTAATAATGATATAAGTCTATATGAGGTACAGAGGTTTGGGGATTTGTTTTCCTTTAGGATTGCTGTGATTAAGGAATATCTCCAAGAGGGTGGTATTAAAGCTTGTGACTTAATTTCTAGCAGAGTTTTATGGAAGAGGGATAGTATCTTTGAAAGAAAAAGTTCATATATTTCCATAATCATGCCAGCTATACCTGGAGCTTTATTATTTTCATCCTCTTTTATTGTATCTGTAATTTCTTTGTAGGATATGGGTGCTTGCAGATCTAGTTTTAAATTTTCTATTTTTTTATATTAGAACATTTTTCATCTAGATTTAATTGACCAATATGTATATTTTCTTTTTGGAAATGTTCCATATAGTGATTTCTATAGGCATCAAGAATGTCACCTATATTTGAGACATTTTCCCCTTTCTTTTCATCAAAGATACTTTTAATGTTATTAGCTTTTGATTGTATTTTTATTCTTGTGGATAATTATGTAGATATTTGGGAGAAGTGGCCAAGGTATTCATTTTTAGTTTTTCTAAAGCTAAACTAGTTTTATGTGTTAGAATTTTGTTGTATTAATTATTTAATACTTCTACTTTTTTTCATCAACAAATGATTTAGATTTTTTTCAGCTTTTACTGACAAACGTTTGGATTGTAGAGCTAATAATTCAGAATCCCATTCTCTGATTTTTTTATACCAAGTTAGGGTTTTACCATATATGTAAGCTTTTAATGAGTCCCATGTCATTATTTTATTTATCTCTGTGGTATAATTAATATCTAAGAAGAACTGTAATTCAGATAATAACCAGGGTTTAAACTCTTTAATTTTAATTATATATGATGGAATTCTGGAGTTAAAGATTAATGGTTTGTATCCATTTTGAAGTTTTAGTATCAATGAATTGTGGTCTGAAAAAGGGCAGGGAGTGATTGAGAAAATAATGATTTTAGAGTGCAATCATGGGCAGCAAATATTTTATCTATTCTGGTTTGAGTACCAAATCTGTGATCTTGATGGGAAAACAACACAGATTAATCATCTTAAAATTTGAAAGTATCTACAAGATGAAATGATTCTACCCACTTTTTTAAAGCTTTTGATGTACACAGCAGTCTTTTATTTGTAGTTTCAGAAATATCAAATATACAGTTAAACTCTCCTCCTAATATTAAGTTGCCTTTATAATTATTGGAAATGAAATCCATGTGTTTTTTAACAGTTCCTGATCCAATCCCTGTGAACCAGTATAGATTGGCTATGGTCCATATTCTGTTATTACATTTAACTATTACTAATGCAGTAAGGCCTTCTTTATCTTCATACTTATAAATGATTTCTGGGTTAATCACATTTGTTTTATATAAAATTGTTACCCCTTTTATCTTTGTCTTATAAGTGGATTACGCTAACATCATATATTCCTTAGGATTCCATTTGTAATTGTCATTTGTTTTGAAATGAGTTTCTTGAAGGAAGACACTTTGTGCTTCATTCAGTTTTAAATATTTCAGTAGGTTTGATCTCTTGCTAGGATTGTTTAAGCCATTGATATTTAAAGATAATAAAGTTAAATCCATCTTAGGTTATTTAGACTATATATTTTTTGTTTTATTGTGACTATTAAACATTTCCCTCTGATCATTATAAAGTATATTTTTCAGCTTTTAAAGGAAATTATCAGTTTTATACTTAGAGTTTTTACCAATAAAGTAATGTTTTTGGTCAGGCACACTAAAAATGTTTTTGTGAAATAAATTTAAATTAATAAATGTCAACAAAACTAAGATCCTCACTAGCCATGGCATGAAAATCATTTCTAATCTGATAGATAAACCTAAGTCCATCAAATTATCACTCATACCTTGACAATCCAGAACATCTGAGCTCCATAAATTAAATTATCATATGGAGAATGGAGAATATTTGTAATAGAAATGAGCAATATTTATATTATTTTGAACAGATATAGTACTATTGCTGATTAGACAGAATTCTAATACAATACAAATGTCTACTTATTGTATAAGCAATTAATATTTACATGAAAGCTAGATGACAAGCAATTCAATCATAGTAAAGTAGGATGTATCATATATAAAACCTCAGTAAAAGATTATAGCACACAGTTAACATATTCACCCTTACTGATGAAGTCTTTCAAAACTTATTACTTAATGTAAATAGATGGTAATAATATTTATATGTAATGTTTATAATACAATGTATTTTACTGGATATATCAGAAGTTATATTTCATTGTTTGCCAGCATTTAAATAATTACTTTGTTTGTTGCTAACTTACTTAAAGCATAAAGTTTGTTTTATATAAACATTGATGAAAGTTAGTGCATTTTAATTATCAGAGCATCCCTCTTTCCCTCATTTCCTACAGATAAGGATTTTCATATCTGTCATTTCTTATTATAAAATGAGTGAAATTATAGGTTAAAAACAACAAATTCACTTATTGTGATTAATGATTGCAAGTTCCCTTTCCATACTCATAAATTGCCATTTTATGGCATATACTGAAACTTTTTAGATTTAAATGGTAGCATTCTATTTTGTATAATCAGCAAAGGTTAAACTGAGTGAATATTGTCAATTTATACTATTTGTTCAGAATGTGATTGTTACATTCTGTGACATTCTGTGACATTCCTAGTTCAGGCTTCTATTGTTTTCCTTGAACAACTTTGTCAGTTTGATGTCATGTATAAAACATTAGTTACCTTGGTAACAGCTTAAGTATTATGTATGGTCAGGATAGGTTACAAAACCACAATTCAAGTTAAAGCAATTATATGACTTGCACATTTACTTATATGAGGAAAATCATCATGCTTTGATGTTCAATATAATGTATGTCATTTATGACAAGTTAAAACAGTAGTGTTACTGTACTCAAGCCCATGTTATTAAACTGAGTGTCTATTGTCAATTTAATACTATTTGTTCAGAATATGATTGTTACATTCTGTGACATTTCAAGTTCATGCTTCTATTGTTTCTCTTGAACAACTTTGTCAGTTTGATGTCATGTATAAAACATTAGTTATCTTGATAACCACTTAAGTATTATATATGGTCAAGATGGGTTACAAAAACTACAATTCAAGTTAAAGCAATTACATGACTTGTTATGCCTATTTACTTGTATAAGAACATCATCATGCTTCCCTTTGATGCTTTGATGTTCAATGTAGTGTATGTCATTTATAACAAGTTAAGACAGTAGTGTTATCATACACATGCCCATGGTATTAAATCTTGTCTTTAATATCTACATTCAGCAGGCTGCTTCATCTTATATGATGATTATATATTTTATGTCTAGATTTACTAAAATCATACATTATAAAACTATTGTGTTTTTTTTTTTTTTGGCTGTTGCTTAGTTATTTGAGAGACCACAAGCTGTAATATTTATTCTTATTATTAGCTCCTTCCAAGCATGTTTATACAGTCCATAGATTTTAAATTATGAGACCTTTCTAGTTTCTTATTTGTTATAAGTATATTTCCATTTTTACATACACACATATCAGGACTTCAAGCAAGGGCAATAATGCCCATCCAGTTTTGCCGGAATACCATTCACTAATTCATGTGGTGTATTTCCAGGCTGTTCTTAAATATCCAAACCAATATTTGTCCTGTTCCATTTTACTAGCCTGTTCCATGCAGTTGCCACTCTGCCATTAAACCACTCAACACACCCTCCATTCCCACAGATATTTCCACAAAGGAAATCCAATGACTCTCCAGCACTTCCCAGTGACCCCAAACACCCCCTAGAATCAGATATCCCCATATGCCCAACAGGTCCAAGCAAGCTCACCTCCCAGACCATTGCAAAGGGTACTGCACAAGACCAAGTGCTCTTAGTCTTTCACAATAACTTAGACTTCCACTCTTATGTAAGTCCTTAATGTGTTTCGTCAAAAATACATTTTAAATATAAAATTGCACTTATTTTATTTATTTATTTATTATTTATCAAAACTCAACTTAATGAGCCAAACAAAGTGTTGGGAGACCATCAATATGTTTTTAAAACAGTCCTTTTATTACATATATATATTTTTAAACCAAAAATGTCATTGCTGAAAATCATCTCGGAGGCTCCTCAGAGCCATTAAGCATTATCATCACTCTGTCTCTGTTATTATAGCAACCTGGGAGTGTCTGTATTTGTTAGTGTGTCTGTGTACTGCATACCAGAGGCTTGCAATGCACCTGAAGCAAAGCTTCACTTCACTGCATCTTCAAGCCTAAATTCCCTCCCTAGCAGTGAGGCAGCAGCCAGGAAAAGAACAGAGAGCAAACAGATAAAAAAAAAACCTCCCAAAAAGCCGCCACAACAAGAGACAGCACACTCCTGCAGCCCTCCCACCTCTCACTCAGCAGACGTACAAACAAACCATTTTCTGCCAAAATATCCCAAATCACAGTTCTATCCACCCCCTTCATCTGGATCCAGGCTAAAACACCAAATGTTTCTTCCTAATTCACAAGCATCAGTAAACCTTGATCACAAGCCACAACCCACAGTTTCCTGGAGATAAAAATGGCAACATAGAACAGCTGACAGACACAGCTGCTTCCACATACACTATGTCAGGCTTAATCAAACAGCACTCGGAGCTATGATACCTGCCATAATTGATATTAACTATGTTTATACAGAATAATAATGACATTTGTGCTAGCTGCCAGACACAGCTCCATCCACACACACCATATCAAGGATGATCAAACAGCACTCGTAGCTGTGATACCTGCCATAATTGATATTAATTATATTTATCAGAATAATGATGACATTTGTGCTACGAGCTCGCTACTATTATTTAACCAGGATATGCATGACATTTCTAAATCATACTTTAACTGAAGAAGGCATTAGTCTCCATGACAGCATTTTTTTTCAAAACACTCTACTGTTACTTCTATTATATATGAAGTTAATTTATTACATTTGAGTCTGAACTCTGATGAATGGTACCTTGTTGAATTAGTTAATTAATTGCTTAAATTATTATAAGTAAAATGAATGAAAAATGAACAAGATAAGTATTCATTGAGTTCAAGTAGGGGAATAGAAACTTCTATGTTTGAATTATATGTTGCTTTGTTTGGCTTATATATAATGTAAGTAGTAACCCATCTTGACCTACCTTTGTTTGTGAAGAATTACTGGACTCTTTGAACATTCTGAATAAATCATTACTGCTCCTCATTTGTTTAAGAAACCCTAATTTTTTAACTAAAAACAGATGACAAGTGATGTCAAAAGACAATCATAAGGCCTTCTTTAGCTATGTTAGAAATCTGGGTGGAAACTCCCAGATATGCTCAGAATTAGTCCAAAATGATACAAAAATCACTGAACCCACAGACATTGCAAACATACTGGCAGACAGGTTCAGTGAAAATTTCTCCCCTCCCCCCCCCAAAAGGAGAAATATCTATCCCAGCAGAGTGTAGCCTCCCAATCATCTCAAATGCCCAGGTGAGAGCTGCTCTCTCTAAAGCTAAAAACACAGCATCAATGGGACCGGATGGTGTCCCCGGCTGTGTGCTACACAAACTCAATGAGGAACTAAACCCACACATAAGGCTGCTGTTTAATCTTAGCCTTACCACAGGATACATACCCAAAGAGTGGCGTATGGCAACTGTGGTCCCACTCCACAAAGGCGGTGTTTCTACGGACCCTGGTAATTACCGCCCCATAAGCTTAACAAGCCTGGTCTGCAAAGCTATGGAGAGGATCATAATGGAACTCATAAATAAAGACATAGGGGACCTACAGACATTGGATCCTATCCAATTCGGCTTTGTCAAGGGCAGATCATGCCTCTTGAACTTGGACGACTTTTTTGAAACAGTCACCAAGGCCATTGATGAGGGTAAGGCAGTTCACACAGCCTACCTTGACCTTGCAAAAGCTTTCGACACAATACCCCACTCGGGTATCATAGAAAAGCTCACCAGCTTAAATTTAAACCCATATGTCACAAGATGGGTTGCAAACTGGCTCAAGGACAGAACCCACAGGGTTAGAGTTGCTGGTGCCATGTCAGACTCCAAGCCGGTCACAAGCGGTGTCCCACAGGGCTCAGTCCTGGGCCCCCTCTTGTTCGGCATCTACTTTTCAGAAGTGCAGGCAAACGTAGGAGGATTGTGGCTGACAAAGTTTGCAGATGACTGCAAACTGGGCGCCATAGTTGAAAATCCATCAGACACAGATATCCTTCAGAGAGGTCTCATAGAAACGGATAACTGGTGCCAGAGCCATGACCTTAAGCTAAACGCCAAAAAATGTATAGTCATACCCTTTGGTAAAAACAAGGTAACCCCAAGTTACCACATAGGTGGCAATCCATTAAGCACAGAAGAGGTTATCAGGGACCTGGGGACCCAAGTTGACAGTAACCTTTCTTTTGGCACTCACATTGCCAAAGTGGTTAGGAGGACCTTCTACATTGCCCAACTGATTATGAAGGGATTCACATCCAGATCAAGGGAGGTCATTGTTCCCCTGTACACTTCACTTATCAGACCAATGATTGAGTACAATGCCCCATTCGGAATTTATCTTACCCGACACCTGCAGCAATTGGAAAGACCCCAAAAGTTCCTCACCAAAAGGATAAAGGGGCTCAAAAATATGCCATATGCTGCCCGACTGAAGAAACTCCAGCTCTATTCAGTCGCATACCGTCTGCTCAGAGGTGACCTGTGCCTGACATACAAGGCCATGTCCAACCCGGAATTAATGGACATGCTCCACCTCAAAAAATCCAAATCCACCAGAGCCACAAGAGCAAGAGACTTAAACCTCAACACGGATATAAATAGGATGTGCTGGAGGGACAGATTCATCACCCAGAGACTCCCTATGCTGTGGTACAGAATCCCGGTCCATGTGAGACAGAGCACCTTGCTGGCTCTGTTCAAGAGGAATCTTGACCAGTGGATGGGAGATCGTAGGTTTACCCCGGGGATCATCTCTGTATCACTGCTGGACAGAGGCACGGCAAACTAATGGGTATAGTATTCTTCAACCTAAGGGGTGGTGAAAGCCACACAACTCTGGCTAGGCTTATAAATGCCCTAGGGCAGATAGCCTAGTATGAACCTATGAACCTATACTTTGAGAGATGTAGTTGTAAGAGTTATTTTTTGGGACAGCTATCTTGGAATCAGTTTTTTGTTTCTTCTTTCTAGCATCAGTCCAAGGATTTGTTTATTTTATTCTTTTAAGAGTAGGAGCCACCCACTCCATTTCTTCTGGGATTGACACTATGTTGTTGTTTTTGATGAATATAGTAGCTTTTTCTAAGTCATTAAAGGTTCTCACCTCATTGGCAAAAAGTATTTTTATCTTGGCTGGAAAGGCCAGCTGTGCTTTAATGTTGTTTTGTTTCAACAGTTTTATTATTGTCCAGACTTTTTTCCTTTGTTCTAGTATTCTGGAAGAATGATCATTGTCAAACATTATTAGGCTTTGATTGTATTTTAAGGGTGATTTTCTCCAAGCAGATTTTAATATTAGTTCCTTGTCCAGAAATGAAAGAAATTTTATAGCTATGGATCTAGGTGGCTTATTTGTTGAGTTAGAAGCAGGTTTCATCAGTGCTCTATGCGTCCTTTCAATTCCAAATGAAAGTCCCTCTTTCAAGTCTAAAAATTCAGAAATCCAGGTTGTTAAAAAGGAAATAATGTCTTCACCTTCAGTGTTTTCAGGCAGAACAAAGATCCTTATGTTATTTCTCCTTTCCCTGTTTTCTAAGTTATCTATTTTGTTAAGCAGCCATGTATTCTGTTTAAGCAGAAATTCTTTTTGAAATTCTTCCTCTGAGTCTCCATTCAATGTCATTTAGAGAAGTCTCTATATTTGTTATTTTTGTATGGTGTTGCTGTAATAGTTTCTTAAAAGTAACCAAACTATAAACGTGCGTCTCCAACGATGTAAATATCTCTCTGCCCGCCAAAAACACTCCAACTAATGTTCCAATAACTGTGGCTAAGAGATAACCAAGGCTTCTCAATGTCCCAAGCATATACTGATCAGATAGATGTAAAAAATCCACCATATAAGTAACGAAAAAGTCTGTTTATTACATAAAACAAATCGATGAGCGCTTTCACTGTAGCTTCATCAGACCGTTAATATTCAAAACTGCCATCCTAGTTCCTTTTATATAGATCACATGCCTATTTAAACACTTGCAATCAAAATGTTAAAGTAATACACATCAACTTACACATTCGCCACCTATGTGAGAACGTATAATACTCATAAATACCTAATATACATAAGCATCTTTATGCTGTTAGAATTCAATATATGAATAATGCTTTAGCTAAACACGTTAAAAATTACGGTCAACAACATATTTTCACATTTATGGCTATAGACAATATCCTCCCAGTTGTCAGGGAGGGTAACATTTGTAACACCACTGAAAGAAAAGAAGTTAATTGGATGATGAGATTTAGGGCAGATAAGGGTAAGGGCCTTAACGAAAGAGCCTCTATCAAACCTGTATTGAAGGCTAGGCGTATTAAATAAATAAATAAACAATAAATTTCATAATAATTATATTTATATATATATATTTCTCTCATGATATTTTATTATGAATTTAAGCTTCAGAATCAGAAGTACAACGGCAAATTTATCAGCTATTATTAATGATAAAATCGTGATATATGTAGTCTAGGACCATTATCATCACCGTTTATTTCATAGTTGTGTTTAGGTACATTTTATGTTAGTTTGTGAACATTGTATTCTACGTTTGAATGGTATGGTCAATGAATGAGAATCTTGAGTTATATAAGCTTTAGTATATAGTAGTCGTAAGACATACTTTTGTTTTATTATTTACGTAAGTTGTGATATGCATCGAATCTGTTATTGCAGTACTTTTTGTTAAAATTCGATTATATTATGGCATGAAGAGCGCCTATTCCTTTATGCGCAGTTTTATAATATCAATTGTGATGCAGTTCTATTAATATGATACTTTGTTTATATGGACACACTATAATATTCTACCACATTCAGTATGCAAATGTAAAAGTTGCTTATTCGATATGTGTTAAATCAAAGGCTGACATTTGAAAACCATAACAGGTTCTCAACATGTAATATTTACGTTTTTACTAGTTTGAATAACTGTCATTATTAATTCATAGAATTAAAGACAACATGTATTCGGTGACATTGGATAACTATATGCTAGTAATACGTAGTATTTTATTGCTTTTGTAAATTTGTATAGCCGACAGTGTTTAACAGAATACTTCACTTTAGTCACTGCTATTTAAGAAAGTACACACTTATACTTTTCGCACATTTTGAGGTTGCTGACAATCGAATATCTTGCATTTAAATTATTAGGTTTTACTATTTAATGTATTTTAATGCACATTACAAGCACATGATCGATCAAGTAATGAATTTAGGTCCGTCAGTGAAATGCTGTAGGTTTCTACAATAATACCACTTGGCTTATTTTATTAGATGTTGTCGTTGAGGCATACACTTTTAATTACAATATATTTTTAATTATAATATATTTTTAATCATTGTGCTGTTGTTTTGCTAAGTTGTTGGGAAGGGATATTTGCAACATATTGGATTAGACTATTGTTTGCCTGTAGAGGTAAAAGGATTTGACTATTCCAGGTAATCGCTTCATGTAGATATCCTGGTAAACACTATCATGTTTGAATTGAACTGAAGTTATTTTAACACTATCTACTGTAGCACTCTGAAGTTTTTTTCATCGCTATCTACTGTATGTACGTCTCTGAATGTACTTTTTATCTGAAGCAGCATTTAACGACTGCTTATGTTTAATTGTACGCGCACAATGACTGTGCAAGCTGAACAGGTTTTGCATTGAATACGACTTAATGTTAGCATACTACCTACTGTTTTTCTTATGCTTGTGATACCAATTGATTAGTGCAAGCTGATAAGATTGTATATTTAGATATTGCTTTATGTCTGCGTACTACCTATTGTTTTTTTATGCCTACTGCTGCTATAGGCTGACAGTTCTTTTTTTAGATTATTATGTTAAGTAAATGTAGCTAATCTGCCTGTGTTTATGAAGATATCTGCTTTTCTGAGTTTTTACTTGTGTACTTTCCTGTGTCTGTGCTAGTGTAGTAATTGCGACTAATGCAAGGCAAGTTTATTTACTTGTCCTACCTTTGGGATTATTGTTTAATTCACTGCATGGTTCTGGACTATGGATTTACTCCTGCTAGGGGTCTAACCTGTAATTCCGGATCAACTACTGTTAAAAACGTGGTTCTTTACCAGCCATTTACTCGACCTGAGTGTAATTGGAGTGTCCTTACACGAGCAGACTTTGCCTTAATTTAGCCAATTAAAGGAAACCCACACTTGTCATTTACACAAACTATACCCCTAATGGTGTAAACGCTCACTTTTAGGATTGTCTAGACCACTTTAAACTGAAACCCTTACTACTTGAATTACTGGTAGCGCTCCCCACTGTGGAAGTATTTGCTACATAGCTGGCCTTAGCCACTCAACTCTGCTAATCTGAACTATGTGCTTAGCCTAAATGCATGTGTTGTCCTAATGAAAATAATTGACCTTGCCTGACTGCAACTAGTAGTTATTGTGATATATTCTAAGTTTAAGTGCTAAAATAACCTGTTTAACCTTACTGTTCTAAGAACATAGTGTTTTTTTACTACTTTAACATAACTTTTTTTCTTTTTTTTTCCTCTTGCTTCCCAGCTCTCACCCAGACTTACCCTGAGTGTCTCGCCTGGGTGGAATCCCACAACTAACTTTTCTCCTGCAATCTCTGCCTATTACTCTGGGAAATTTGTAAAACCCTGCTATCTCCTGCAAGCCCCTATTTCAAGAAACCAAGAAAGTATGTTTACTTATGACATAGTCTTGTAATTATATACCCAGCTAACCCTGCTAGGTGTTCTGTTTGCTCCCAGCCAAGCTTGCCAGCAGCAAACCCCCTTGCTCCTTTATCTCCTTTCCCTCCCTTGCCTAGTCCCCTCCTTAGCTTCTACTCATTCTCCCCTTAGTCTAGCTCAGTCCCCTGGAGCCCTGGTGTATTTTAGTGCAATTCTGCTTTTGTCCATTAGATGTCATCCTTTCCCCACCAGTATCTAATTCACTAGTATCTACTTCTACTTCACCTGCCCCTATTTCTCCCTTCTTATTCCCATCCCTTTCTTCCTTTTCCAAGTCCATCCTTTTTCACTATTCCTAGGCTACCTCCACTTACCTTGTGCCAGTCAGCATTCACCGATAGTTTTTCCATCCTCTACAGAACACTTTGTGTATCCCGCTCCGTTCGCCCTGCAGGCTCACTCCGCTCCCCTACCTTGCCCCCATTTCCCACCCTTCCCCAGTACATCTAAACTTATACCCTCATAACCACACCCCTCTACCAATCATCCACCCACTGAATCACTCCTACCACACCCCATATATATACATTACCTCCACTTCTTTCTAATCCTCTCCTATCCCACCTTATCTATCTTCCCTAGCTAATACCTACTCTTCTCCTAACACATATACTATACTTTCCTCTACCATGCCTCACAAATACCCATGTTCTCTTGCCCTCTTACTCCTGATCACTCCCAACACAGCTTACCTCTTAACCTCATATGAACAACTACTCCTATCACCTATTACCATACCTTCCAAACAAACACTAATAACTTTCCCTGCTCTATCTATAACCTTCCCTTATGCTACTATTATACCTAGTTTCTTTTAAGCTAAATATCAACTAAATCATATCAAATACTCCATTCTATGCAATAAAAAATTACTATACCAATATTTCAAACCTCCACAAGACTACAAATTCAAATTTCTCCACTCATTAAAAGATGGAGACATCCACCCTAACCCTGGCCCAAGCCCTACACCAACCCCCATAAACTACAATATTCACCATAAGATCCCACTACCAACAACAAATCCCTCCAAATCACTCTCAATAGCTCATCTCAACATACATAGCATATGTAACAAAATACCACAAATTCATGCCCTCCTGGATGTCCAGCAATTTGATATTCTCTGCTTAACCGAAACATGGCTTAAACCCTCAATAAAAGACACTGAAATTATCCCCTCAGGTTACAGCATCATTAGACAAGATCGCTCAAATAAAAAAGTTGGAGGAGTTGCAATTATATATAAATCAGGACTGCAAATCAGCAAAATGAATTATAATCTACCTGGTGATAGCAACAACGAAATAATTATTACCAAACTGATACTTAACTCCCATAAATCAGTTTACATCATCTGCTCCTACCTTCCCCCAGGAAAAAAATCTGACTATATTAGAAAACCTACTGAATTGGCTTTCAACTAATCTCCCTCAAGAAACAATTCTACTAGGAGACTTTAATATCGATTGGACTTTATGTAACAACACTAATCCTTCCTCCCATATTAACTTCTATGGCTTCTCATAGGCTATAAACACTCCTACCAGAACAAATAAATATAATCAGAAAAAAAAAAATCTTAGATTGGATCTTACAAATTGTCCACATCAAAAATATACAATAGGAACCCTCCCAGATGACCTTAGTGACCACTCTCTCATATATATTATTAGAAATAAAACATCCTTAAATATCCCCTATGCAGTCAGGACCATCCGTTGCAAAAAACACCTTGACCAAGAACTGTTTCTAACTGAACTTTATCATTGTAACTGGTCTCCCCTAAAGTCTCTCCCTATAGATGAAGCTGTTAATTACTTTAATAACACCTTCCTAGCAATCTTAAACCAACATGCTCCAATCCGTTCCATAAGAATGAAAAATAAACCAGCCCCATGGCTCTCAAATCATACTAGGAAACGTATCCACAATAGAAACAAATTTTGGGCTAAATGGCGGTCCACAAAGAATTCAACTGATCACCAAATCTTTAGACAACACAGAAATATTACAAAAAAGCTATCCTATAAGACAAAAAGAACTTTTATATACAACTTCAGCAAACATCACTTAAACAACCACAAAAATTCTGGTCTACTATTAATTCACTTCTATCCCCAGGCAGAGTTAAATCACCTAATCCACTAGGCTCTAACCCAGACTGTCCAATGCAAACAGCTAATGCCTTTAACTCTTTCTTTACTACCACTATACTAAATCTAGCGAATCAGCAAAATCCAGATACATCTAACCTACCCAAACCAAACTTTACTCCTTTTCCTTTTCACCTAGAACCTATACCTACCTCCTATATCTCCTCTCTACTTCAAAAACTAAAACCTAACACTCCCTCAGCTGACCAACTACCAGCTGAATACCTCAAAATAGTAGCCAAAGCAATTGCCTACCCAGTCTCTGTATTAATCAATAGAACCTTAACAGAAGGCCTAATCCCATCAATTTGGAAAATCTCCTACATTATTCCTCTCCACAAAGGTGGAGACTCTACTGAGTTCTCTAACTTCCATCCCATTGCTCTACTCTCCCCACTTGCTAAAATTATGGAGAAATGTATCCATAAACAACTTATTACCCACCTACTTCAACATCAGCTCCTAGCTAACTGTCAACACAGATTTCGGCCATTTCATAGTACCACCACAGCCTTACTCTCCTTTACTAACTGTATCAACAATAATCGTAACAATAATATTTTATCCTCTGCTTTCTTTGTTGATCTATTTAAAGCCTTCGACATGGTCAATCATCAACTTCTCCTCTCCTTCGACCATCCTACGATGAGCTGGTTCACATCCTATCTGGACAACCGAAAACAAGCAGTTCTCTGGCAGAACCATCTTTCTGACCTTCTTCCTACCTCTCTAGGTGTCCCACAAGGCTCTATTTTAGGTCCACTATTGTTTTCCATCTTTATAAATGACCTTCATCTCTCCATTCCACAGTCTATCTGTATCCAATATGCTGATGACTCCACTATCATTTGCTCTGCCTCATCTCAAACTGATCTTCATTCTCACACACAGAAAGCCTTCTCTACTATTGAAAAATGGTTCACTAACCACTGTCTTCTCCTTAACCCTAAAAAAAACAAATTACTGCTCTTTACCCCATCTCATCTATCACCCCTTCTCCATTTCACACTTACATCTGAAGATGGTACCATTATCTCTCCAGACCCCACTGCCAAACTGCTAGGAATTATTATTGACAATCAACTTAAATTTGACTCTCATATAAATTCTACAATTAAATCTACTAATAAAAAACTTGGATCCCTCTACCGCATTAAACCTTTCCTGACACCAACAACCAGAGCCACAATAGCCAGAACTCACTTAATCTCTACCCTGTTATATGCTTCCCCTATATATACAAATCTTTCCAAACATAACCTAAACAATCTAACTAAATCATACAATAATATTGCAAGATTTGCTACCAACTCTCCTTTTAGGACCCACCACTGTCAGAATCTAAAACAGTTAGGGTGGCTTGAATTACCACTACTATTACAATTTAATCAACTCACAATTGCCCACAAAGCCTTTTACCAACCTAGTAATACCCCAATTCTCTCTACCCTTATAAGACCTTATAATAATCTGAAGAATCTGCGCTCTGCCAACAAAATGTTGATTCACACTTCCTTCTCAAATAACTTAGCAGGCAAATCTTTATTTTCAAATACAGTGGGTAAAATATGGAATCAACTACCAAACGATCTGACCACCCTCACCTCTCTCCCAATATTTAAAACCAAACTAAAACTCTTTCTCTCTAATCACTGGTTATGTTCTTGTAATAACCCAGACTAACTATCTTTTCTTTTCTTTCCTTTTTACAAACTATCTGACACTAACATAATTTTATTCTCTACCATATATCTCCACTTCTTATCATTTCATTACTACGACCCCTTCCATCTAGTCTTTGCACTCTCTTCACTAGTTATCTATAATCCTATTAACCTTATGCTTCTGTCTCATTCCTATTTTTGTTAACTCAGAACTATTACTCTATACTAATGTCACTGCCTAACTAAGTTTTCCTTATATTGTCTCAATATGTTGTTTTTGAAATGTCTAGTGCTTCTATTGTAATGTCTAAATGCTATGCAATGTTTTTGTATATTGTTATTATACTGTATAACTGGAGCTTTTCTTCCCGGGCCTCCACTGAAAATGGACATGTATCCAGTTGGACAAACCCGGTAAACAAAAGTAAAATAAAAATAAATAAATAAATAAATAAATAAATATTGCTTATGTATATTAGGTATTTATGAGTATTATACGTTCTCACATAGGTGGCGAACTTGTAAGTTGATGTGTATTGCTTTAACATTTTGATTGCAAGTGTTTAAATAGGCATGTGATCTATATAAAAGGAACTAGCCTGGCAGTTTTTAATGTTAACGGTCTGACGAAGCTACAGTGAAAGCGCTCACCGATTTGTTTTATGTAATAAACAGACTTTTTTGTTACTTATATGGTGGATTTTTTACATCTATCTGATCAGTATATGCTTGGGACATTGAGACGTCTTGGTTATCTCTTAGCCACAGTTATTGGAACATTAGTTTCTTAAAAGTATCAGTCTGTTTTTGAGAATTTAATTTGAGGCTTTCTAAGTCATTTTTAAAGGCATCCATCTTCAAAGATAGTTCCTGTAAGGTAGATGTCATCAATTGCAATTCTTGTTTCAAAGCAGCATCTCGGTGAGAATTCCTTGAGTTGTTCAAATTCAGTGACTCAATATATCTCCAACTTACTTGACAGGAACATTTTTGCATATCTCCACCAAAATTGATATTTATGTAGTTTAGTAGTTTATCTATAGATTTCTGATGTTTCATACTTGAAAATAATAACATTTTCCTATATTATTATACTAGTTTATAGAACTCTCAAAATTCACTGCTCTCAGTTGGACATCTAGGCTCCGCCCTCCCCTGCAAACACTTCTGACTGATTCTAATACATATAAGAAGTATTTTGTGCCTGTACCTTCTCCATCACAGCAACAAGGTCATGTTCAATAATTTTGTTATCACTTCATTGATCCATCTGTTTTCATTTAAATGTCCCTTCGTCCCATGATAGCAACCTGTCAGTTATACTCTTGTTTTGTGAAGAATGTGTTCATTAGGAGTGTCTACTCCATGGTTTCCTCATGCCCTTTCCTAGCAGTTTCTTTTTTTTAAAGAATTTATGTATTAATTTAATATATTTACAATATACTGTATACACAGAATGGAAGAAATTCAACATTACGTGCTGTTATACAATGTTAGGAATACATTGAATCATCAAGGTAGTCTTATACAATTAACACATTAAGAGTATTGGTATTTCAATAGCAACATTTTGAGGCTATCTCAACCACTAAAGGCTTAGTATGATTTATAGATCTTATTGTTCTTATTTAGCCCATTTGTATGAATAAAAGGGGAAAAACTTAAGAATTTTTTTCAGAATAAATTAAGTTTTAAGAAAGATAGTGGGTATGATTAAATGTTTAGACTGCAATTATTGGAATTTTTTGCTGATAGACAAGAAGGAATTTTTTATAAGAAATGTCAAAGTCTCTATTAAGAGCCTCTATAGTTGTAGATCCAGTTTTGCAATATATTTGTTTGTTTGTTCCTCTTGGCCTGCATATTATGTAGGTAGAACTACAAGGGAGTTGTATAAGAGTATACATTAGCATTTATATGCAGTTAAAAAAAGTAGATGGGAATAATGCATGGGATAAGCATTATAATGATGCTAGATGTAATGGTTCACCTAGGTTCTTGGTATTAGACTTTGTATTTGAGTTTAAGAATAGATTAGAAGCTGAGGAAGAGCTAGACTGGAGGGGATATTGCTAGATATTAGATTAGATGCCAGCAGTCCTCCAGGGTTAATGACAAAGAGAATTTTAAAATATATTTAAAGAGAAGAACAACTGAATTATTATCTGCAGGCATTATTAAACTGATTATACTAATTATTTATGCAAATTTTCTTGATTGTAATGTGTATATAAAGTTGTGCTTTGTTCTTTTTATTCAGCCTGAAGAAATCTGGCAATAACGAAAGTGCTTACTGGATGTGTTTTTTGATTATTATAGGCTGAAAGTTCTTTTTGGTTGTTTTATTTGTTGATTTTTCTGCTGAAAGTTCTTTATGGTTGTTTTATTTGTTGATTGTTCTGAGTTTCCTTAAATCTAAAGGTGTGTGCAATGGGAAAGCACAATAATTTCTATTTTGTATGCTGGTGATTGGAGCAGATTTCAATGGGCATGTTGGAGAAGGGAACAGAGCGGATGAGGAAGTGATGGGTAGGTATCGTGTTAAGCAAAGGAATGCAGAAGGTCAGATGGTAGTGGATTTTGCAAAAAGGATGGACATGACTGTGATGAATACATATTTTAACAAGAGGGAGGAGCATAGGGTGACATACAAGAGTGGAGGAAGATGCACACAGGTGGATTATATCTTATATAGAAGGGCCAGTCTGAAGGAGATTGGAGACTGTAAAGTGGTGGCAGGGGAAAGTGTAGTTAGGCAGCATAGGATGGTGGTTTGTAGGATGACATTGGTGATCAAGAAGAGGAGGATGAGTGTGAGGGCAGCACCAAGGATCAAATGGTGGAAACTGAAAAAGGGTAATTGTGAGGTGATGTTCAGGGAAGAGTTAAGACAGGCACTGGGTGGCAGTGAATAGTTACCGAATAGCTGGGTAACTACAGCAGAGCTAGTAAGAGAGATGGCTAGAAAGGTGCTTGGTGTGACATCTGGAAAGAGGAAGGAGGACAAAGAGATCTGGTGGTAGAATGAAGAAGTACAGGAGAGTATACAGAGAAAGAGGTTGGCGAAGAAGAAGTGGGATTGTGAAAGAGATGAAGAAAGTAGACAAGAGTATAAGGAGATGAGGTGCGTGGCAAAGAGAGAGGTGGCGAAGGCTAAGGATAAGGCGTATGAAGAGTTGTATAAAAGGTTGGACACTAAGGAGGGAGAAAAGGACCTGTACCGATTGGCTAGACAGAGGGGCTGAGCTAGTAAAGATGTGCAGCAGGTAAGGGTGATAAAGGATAATGAGGGAAACTTACTCACAAGCGAGGAGAGTGTGTTGAGCAGATGGAAAGAGTACTTTGAGGGGTTGATGAATGAAGAGAATGAGAGGGAGAGAAGGTTGGATGATGTGCAGATAGTGAATCATGAAGTGCAGTGGATTAGCAAGGAGGAAGTAAGGATAGCTTTGAAGAGGATGTAGAACAGAAAGGCTGTTGGTCCAGATGACATACCTGTGGAAGCATGGAGGTGTTTAGGTAAAATGGCAATGGAGTTTTTAACTATATTGTTTAATGAAATCTTGGAAAGTGAGAGGATGCCTGAGGAATGGAGGAAAAAGTGTTTTGGTACCCATTTTTAAGAATAAGGGTGATGTGCAGAGCTGCAGTAACTACAGAGGGATTAAACTGATCAGTCACAGCATGAAATTATGGGAAAGAGTAGTGGAAGCTAGGTTAAGAAGGGAGGTGATGATTAGTGATGAGCAGTATGGTTTCATGCCAGGAAAGAGCACTACAGATGCGATGTTTGCTCTGAGCGTGTTGATGGAGAAGTACAGAGAAGGTCAGAAGGAGTTGCATTGTGTCATTTTGGATTTAGAGAAAGCATATGACAGGGTGCCTAGAGAGGAGTTGTGGTATTGTATGAGGACGTTAGGAGTGTCAGAGAAGTATGTAAGAGTGGTACAGGATATGTACAAGGGTAGTGTGACACCGGTGAGGTCTGCGGTGGGAGTGACGGATGTGTTTAAGGTGGAGGTGGGATTACATCAAGGATCAGCTCTGAGCCCTTTCTTATTTGCAATGGTGATGGACAGGTTGACAGATGAGCTCAGACAGGAGTCCCCATGGACTATGATGTTTGCAGATGACATTGTGATCTGTAGTGAGAGTAGGGGTCAGGTGGAGGAGACCCTGGAGAGGTGGTGATGTGCTCTAGAGAGAAGAGGAATGAAAGTCAGCAGGACTAAGACAGAATATATGTGTGTGAATAAGAGGGAGGATAGAGGAATGGTGAGGATGCAGGGAGTAGAGGTGACGAAGGTGGATGAGTTTAAGTACTTGGGATCAACAGTTCAGAGTAATGGTGAGTGTGGAAGAAGAGTGTCGGGAGTGATTTGTGACAGACGAATACCAGTAAGAGTGAAAGGGAAGGTCTACAAGAGGGTAGTGAGACCAGCTATGTTATATGGGTTGGAGACGGTGGCATTGACAAAAAGGCAGGAGTCAGAGCTTGACGTGGCAGAGTTGAAGATGTTAAGATTTGCACTGGGTGTGATGAGGATGGACAGGATAAGGAATAAGTATATTAGAGGGTCAGCCCAGGTTGGAAGGTTTGGAGACAAAGCCAGAGAGGCAAGATTACGTTGGTTTGGACATGTGCTGAGGAGGGATGCAGAGTATATTGGGAAAAAAGATGCTAAGGATGAAGCTGCCAGGTAACAGGAAAAGAGGAAGGCCTAAGATAAGGTTTATGGATGTGGTGAGAGAGGACGTATAGGTGGTTGGTGTGACAGAGTAAGATGCAGAGAACAGGAAGAAATGGAAACAGTTGATCTGCTGTGGCAACCCCTAATGGGAGCAGCTGAAAGAACAAGAAGCAGATTAATGGAGTTTGAAAAAACATATTTCTTAATTATTTTAAGAATTGATTTCATATATGCAGAGTCTAAAAAATGAAATTAATTTCCTTCTAAGGTAAATTTTGTTAACCAGATGAAATGATTGTTCCATATTTCTAATCTATTGGCCTGAAATTGCCCATTAAATGACTAAAAAAAAAAAGTCATGGGCATTCAGAATCGCCATATAGCTGAAGCACTCAATGTTCATAAGGGTCATTTGCATGTATCCCATGTGCCTCTAATACAAGAGATTTGAGGGGGTCACTGAGTGGAAATTCTAGCTTAGCTTTTACTGATTGTTTTTTTCTGTGTGACCTTTTAATTCATTGTTTTAATTTATCACATTTGATAAACTTATAAGAATGCAGTGTAATCTGCTCCTGGATGGTTTTCCACTGACTAGTATAAGTTGAGTCTATCCATAGTATAACAGAGTTAAATTTTGCAGCAATAGAATAAGATTCTACATCTGGGAAGCTAATATCACCATGTTTTCACAATCTTATATGATTTCTATAAGTAATTCTCCGCTTTTCGAAAACCATAAGAATGAAGTTAACATTTTTTTCCATTTTCTTTAAGAGGTTTTTTGTCAGGTATTAAAGCTATTGAATGCAATATGCATATAATCCGGGATAATATAATAATCTGAATAAGTGCTAAACAAGCCTCAAAAGTAGGAAAATCACTCAATTTTTTAATAAAAAGTCACACTTCTTCAATTGTTTTTTTTTTTCAAAATTATTATTAATAATCTTATTCACATCTTGATAGATTTTTATTCCTAGAAATTTTATTTTGCTTTCCAATTATATTTATATTTATCTTTAAACTTACTATCTAGTAATTGATTTATCACTAAAGTTTCAGTTTTATTGTTATTAAATTTCAGCAGTGATTCTTGAAACTTTTTAATTTCTTCAGTTATTTCTTCAATTGAATAATTCAAATCTCCTATAGGTAGTAAATCTCCTATAGTTAGTAAAATATCATCTGCAAAAAGCTGTATTTTAGATTGACAGTCCTTGTTAATTAAGAATCCATCATTTTTTTAATTGTTTCATATGCTATTAGCTGAGGGTCCGGTAACTAATGCAAATAGTAGAGGGGACAAGGGACACCCTTGCTTTGTGCCTTTGTTTAAAGTGAATCCTTGAGAAATGTAAGATCCAGTTTTAAAATATGCTTTGGAGTCTCTTTACAAGTTGTTTCTGATATACCAGTAAATTATACTATAACTGCAAATGCTTCTAAATTTTAAAGGATCTATATCATATGTTCGAAGTTTTATAACGTCGAACATTAAAATATTGAATGTATATATATATATATATATATATATATATATATATATATATATATGTAAAAAAACAAAACTAATGGCTGTAGGCAGGGGGGGCAAGCCACCCTTGCACCCCCCCCACATGGGGGCTGCACCCCCACCCCCCTCCACTCTTTAAATATACCAACTCTGAGACCACACTACAATGCAGTAAGGGAAATCTTCCTTTTACTGCAATATAGTGCAAAAAGCTGTGAGTTGAAGCAAGAATTGAATGGGCTTGAAAGTAAGATGATTTTAAACTATGGCACTTTGATGCCAAGAGGGTTACATTTAGAGGTAGATTATGTTTAGATTCATATTTGGGTATGTTTTTCAGATGTTTATGTTTATATTATATTATTAAATGTTTAAAGTGTTTTTTGAAATGTCATAAAATGTAATATGAACATAAGAATATTTAAAATAGGAAAATGTATTTAATAAATAAATATGCACGGGTCACTTTAGTGGGCTTTAGGCAATGGGAGTTGTTTATTGTTTTTTATATATATATTTATATACAGTTTTATATTAAAGTATTTAGGTAATTAGTTAGTTAATTGATTAATTAATTGATGGTTTCACCTGATATAAAAGTGGGATGTATTTGACTGTATGTATCCTTGACGGTGAGAAGCCGAGGTACCAGATGAATTTATGGTGAAGTAAAGAAAAGTCTACTACCTTTCTATGTGTGTTTTTTTTTTTATTATTTTGAACTGAAAAGTTTTTTGTAATGTCAGCATCTCAAGTAGACGGTATATCAGGGGCCAGTTGAGTCCCATTGGCTGTAGGCAATGTGTTGTTTGCCAACCTGGTTAGAGAAAGAGAAGCCAGGCTTGCAGGCAGTGATCCTTGGTTTGCTCCTGAAGGTACGGAGAATTGTGTCCAGTTTGATGAGCTACAACATCTGATGACCAAAGAAATTAATTTATTTTTCGACACTAAGTTATTAGAAAAGTATGTTGAACTTAAAATTGTTCCTCGTGGACTCAGGATTGGTAAATTGCCTGCCTGGAGGTTCACTGATGAGGAACAAGATCTTCAGGTCAAATGGAGGAAGGCTTTGTTGCAGAGTTCGTTTGACTGGATCCATGTGCTAATCAAAAGGAATACACTCACCAGTGCCAAATTGCAAGAACAAATTGTGAATATACAACAAAAATTTAAAACTGACTCTGCTAATGAACTTTTCATTAGTAGGATGGGTGAAATAAAGGTCCGACTGAATAAAGCTCAGTTGGATGTGTTGAGTAGAAAGAAAAGGAAATTGGTTCATGATATAAGGGACTTTGAGAGTGGAACCATTTTCTCTTGGCAGCGGACACAGAGAACATCACATCATGGTAACAGCAGGTCAGGAGGCAGGAAGCCCAACTTCAGAGAGTCGTTGTGGTCGTCAGCTGAAACTTTTTCAAAGAAGAGCATTTCATTTGAAAACATAGGGCTACCAGGAGCAGAAACCTCTTCAAATTTATCCCTTGGGGCAGACAGAGAGGCATTGGGTCAAGGCAATCAGTGAAAGGGATGGAAGAATCATCGAGAGGCAGAAAATATTGAATATATTAAGTAAAGGTGACTTTGTTTTGAATACAATTGGCATTGAGCTGAATGACTGTGATGATTTAATGGATGATGGTAACATAATTGAGCCAGTTTTGAATAATAATAATGTTGTGCATATTGGCTCAAAAAGTGTTGGTATATTTGACTGTAGTAAAGTTGTAAATGGTAGTGTTGTATGTACCAACAATAGTTTTCTTAACAGCTCAAGAAATGCCAGTGAATTCAGTTTTGTCGAACTTTCTGAAACAAATGCTCCTCTTGACAGTTTAAAAATTGTTAACCTATGTGATGTTAGTTTGACTCAAGACATGGTCAGCTTACTGAGTAAGGGGACAAAATTTGTACTGATGAAGTTCCCTACTTTGGCTAAGGTTTTGATGGACATTAAAAATTTTTGTAGGAAACCGCATTTGAGAGTGTATTTTGACAAGCTTAACAAAGCGAAAAGTAATAATGTGAATGATGTAAATTTTGATGAGGAAATTGAATCTTTAATGAATGTTTCTATTTATGATTATGACTATGACCATGATGAGGGGTTGGAAGATGAATGTGAAGCTTATGATGACATGCCTAATTGTGGAAATTATGATTTAGGTTACAGTAGGTTCAATTTGTTCCCTTTGGTTTTTCCCAGTCATTTTTCTTCTCCTAAATGCTTAGCTGTAACTATCTTTGAACAAGTTTTACTTAAAAAGGCTGAACTTGAGTATAATAAATTTTTGAAAGTGAAAAAGACATAATTTAACTAAGTCTGAGTGGTTAGAGTTAACTAGACTTAGAGGGTGTTTAAAGGACTTTGTGTTTAGGCAAGCTGATAAGGGTGGAAATTGGACTGTAATGTCAAAGAAACAATATGAGAAAATGGCGTTAGATTTATTAAAATGTGAAGAGGATTATGTGTTGTTAACTGACAACCCAGTAGATGAATATACTATGGAACTATTGGAACTACTTGAGAGAGGTGCAAGGTTAGGTTTGTTTGCTAAAGAAGATGTAAAGAAATTGATAGTTAAAGATGCTACTGACCCTTATTTTTATATCATACCTAAAATACACAAAAGTGTTAATAACTCTCCAGGTAGACCAATAGTGTCCGGAGTACATTCTTTTGTAAGTAATGTAGGTATTTTCTTGGATTCAGTGCTGAAAGGGTATTTGAATAGGGTTCCTTCTCATATTAAGAATACTCAGGAACTCTGTAAAAAAGTAAGTAAAATCAATTGGAGAGATGATTACTACTGGGTGTTGGTTGATGTGAGTTCTCTTTACACTTCTATTAGCAATGGATTTGGTTTGGAGGCTGTGTATGAGATTATGGGTGATGGCCCTAAAAACCAGTTTTGTGGTGAGGTTATTAGAGTTTTGTTTAACTCATAATTATTTTAGGTTTGAAAAACATATCTACCTGCAGAAAAAGGGTACAGCAATGGGTGCTTCTTGAGATATATATATATATATATATATATATATATATATATATATATATATATATATATGGGTTATTTTGATAAATTGTTTGCATATAACACTGAATTTTGGAAGAAACAAGTAGTGGTGTATGGTAGATTTATTTATGACCTCTTCTTTTTGTGTAAGGGCTCACCCATAGAATTTGAACATTTTATTGTAGGCTTGAATTGCAATGCACATGGTAGTAAATTTTACACAAATTTTGGTAACTCTGTTATACAATTTTTGGATGTTGAATTTTATGTGGACAAACATCAGGCAATTCAATATAGGCCATATAGGAAGCCTACAGCAGTAAATAACTTTTTGCTTGTGACAAGTTTGCACCCTTCACATTTGATTAGTTCTTTACCTTTGGGGGAGTATAAGTGAATTGCCCGTAACACTTCTGAGGAGGAATATAAAGTATCCTTTTTGATGGAAACAAGGGAGAGACTATTGTCGATGGGTTATGACAGAGAAAAATTGGATTGTGATTTAAAAAGGATATTGACAGGTGAAAAGTTTCAGTTTAATAATAATCAGGGACAAGTAACGAGTAAGAATAGGAACCAAACTCTGAAGCCTGATTTTTTAGGGCATGAAATTTATTTTGTTTCTAAATATTCTTCCTTTTCACCCATAATGAAATAATTGCATTTGGGTTTATGGCATTTGGTATGTTTAGATGAGGCAGTTGGTGATGTATTTCCAGGTGTAGTAAAATTTTCATATGGAAAATACTCTATCCTCAAGGAAATGCTGAATAAGCCTTTGTGTGTATCAAATGCATTAGTCATAAGTTCAATTCCTTGTGGGAAATGTAAAGCTTGTTACAAAATTAGGAACATTTCAGGAAGTTTAATAAATAATAGAAAAATTTTAAGTAAGGACAGGTTTACTTGTAATTCATGTGGAGTAGTGTATGCCATAGGCTGTGGATGTGAAAAAACAAAATGGTATATAGGCCAAACTAAAAGAGCTGTTAAGGTTAGAATTTTAGAACACTTGGGTGATATTCAAAATAAAAACTATAGGAGTCCTGTGGCAGAGCATTTTTGTACAGTACTTGGGGGAGATGACTCCACATTTTTCTTTAGTGTTTTGGCAAGACCTTTTCAAGCAAAAAGCTGTGAGTTGAAGCAAAAATTGAATGTGCTTGAAAGTAGGATGATTTTAAACTATGGCACTTTGACGCCAAGAGGGTTAAATTTAGAGGTAGATTATGTTTAGATTCATAACTGGGTATGTTTTTCAGATGTTTATGTTTATATTATATTATTAAATGTTTAAAGTGTTTTTTGAAATGTCATAAAATGTAATATGAAAATAAAAATATTTAAACTCGGAAAATGTATTTAATAAATAAATATGCACGGGTCACTTTAATGGGTTTTAGGCAATGGGAGATGTTTATTGTTTATTTTTTGTATATATTTATATATAGTTTTATATTAACGTATATAGGCAAGTAGATAGTTAACTGATTAATTCATTGATGGTTTCACCTGATATAAAAGTGGGATGTATTTGAATGTATGGATCCTTGAAGGTGAGAAGGCGAGAAGCCGAGGTACCAGATAAATTTATGGTGAAGTAAAGAAAAGCCTACTACCTTTCTACATGTTTTTTTTTATTATTTTGAACTGAAAAGTTTTTTGTGATGACATTTATGCCCCCAGTGCATCTCTGCAAACTTAATTCAACTAAGAGGTACCTTCCAATTTTTAATACACTTCCAAGGTACAACAGCGAACGCTCCTCAAACTAAGACCAAGTGTCAGATTAACCTTCCAGTTTAAAATATTGCTTTCTTCCCTGCTTGGCACTGCTGCTTTCTGCTTAGCATTGTGGAAACACGGATGGCATTGTTGCTCAGGTTTGTACACTACCAGTAAATATAATAACAGGAATTAGTGGGAAAGCATTAGTTGCCATTGTTCTACTTCAGTTGTTAGACATGTCTGGAGTTAGAAGGGATGCTGCCCAGTTTAGTACACAGAAGTAGGGTGTCCAGGACTCCAGGATATTTATTAGACTCCTGGTAACATGCCACAGCCAAAGGCTTCTTCAGGGGGACTATTCTGGCTCCCAGTATATGTCTGAGGCTTGAAGTAGTTTGGATCAGGCTGTATCCAGTGTGAGTGACATCCCACATACTGGAAAACAGTGTAGGCGTCATTTTAATGAGCTACAGAGGCACAAACTAAATACCCTCAGCCAGTGGTTGAATGAATTTCAAACTGCTGACATCCCACAGCTGTGTAAGTATGATAATAGTGAGTATTTGTAATGCACAGAAAGCTAAATATAGGCAAGACTGGTATGCATAATGTCCTTCTTTTCTTTACTGTTCTTTCCACAGCTAATGCCAAAAGAGAGTTTAATTGCCGGGCTCATGCTGATCAACTGGAGAGACTGAGGGAAGTAAGTGGTATAGCTGCAGCACAAGAGAAGTATTATTGCAACATTAAAAGTTAAAGATAGATTTTTGGGTTTTTATACAATTGTAGTAAACTGATTGCGCATATCCTAAATGTAAAAGCAAGTATGCATGCATTAGTCTGCAGCACAAACCAACTTCAGGAGTCAAATATAAGACTGTATTCAGAGGTTGTGGGTTCAAATACCACAAGTAAGAACTATACAATACTGCATTTCCTTAATAATATTACATAAAATTAAACTCTGTACAAGTGACATAAATGCCCTGCTGTTAAATGAAATCTGCATAACTGGACCAAACATATGTGCAATATATGCACATTTCAAGGATTACTTTCAGCAATCTCTAGTTATAGTGCATAGTTGTTAGGACATATACTTAAATGTAATATTTCAGATAAAATAGTTGTATAATTGTGTTAATGCATTGTATGTCACATAAGATGGTAGTATTTCTTTTTCTCTCAACCCAACCCTTATCTTTTTTTTTTTTTATTATGTGTCATCAAAATGTCTCCATGTCATCCATCTCTAACAAATCATTAAATGATTCACAGCACAGTGAGGTAGGCCAGCCCCAGTGGCCTAACCCCACTACACAGACTACAGTACTGATGCCGAGCATATCTGAGACCCATTCTGGCATCACTGTCTCTGCTGTCCCTGCCCTACCTCTGCTCTCAGTAAGTATTGCCCCAGCAGCTGGTACTGTTCTACCTTCTGGGAGCAGGGGTGGGGAAGGGGATGCCATCACCCGCTAGAAGCTGCCAGGGTTGGTGTATACCTGCACCAGATGAAGAGGCTGCTCTCCCTCATGATACATAGGAGGAGGAGAAGACATCTAGCACTCCAGCAGCCAGCAGAGTAAGGAGACAGTGATGACAATCAGGTGGGTGAGAACTAGTTTCTTTCTGTCTCCATGTTTAATGGGCATGAGCCTGGGTTGTCCCCTCCCTCACTCCAATCATGGTGTCTCCCAACCTTTTGTATCCCTCACCATCCCTGTGTATTGTCTTGTTTGCAATTGCTTACTCACCTACCCAATGTTCTTGCCCAAGAAATACCAGTGTCCCTTACCCAGTATTTCTCTCTTACTGAATTAAAAAAAAAATGGGCACCTGTTCCACAAAAAAAAATATCGTCCCATAAAAAATGGGCACCTGTTCCACAAAAAAAATATAATTCCATACATAGCTCTCCATTTCACACACGTCTTTTTGACACACTTGATTTGGTCCAATTGGCTATATAACATTATTACATTGTTGTTACCCCTCTTTCTGGAGGTGACAGTCTAAATTCCGTTAATACTCCACACATATTTTCAGTTCACACTGTTGAAGAAATGGGTATCTATGGTTCTTTTCTACTTTTCTCCTGCACATTCCTGTATTGCTATCCCTTTGTTCTTCCCCCTGCTTGCTCCCCATTTCACCACTTTCCTATCTACCCCATTTTAACACCTATAAACTGGTAAAAAAATAGAATCACACACAATACACTTAAGTACCAGAAAAAGCAATGGATCCCTTCACTTTTTGGCTTCTATGTTTGCATGAAGTTTGGCATCTCTCACCAATGCCAATCAACATTGAGCGGCTCTTTAATGTTGCTGCTAGCTCCATGCAATGGTGCTTAACCCTGCTACAGTATGACAACACAGAGTAACAGAGTGCTGAATGTACTATAAAGAATAATGTCATCACATTATCACTTTTAAAAGTATTACATAAAACAGGATTCAAACCCAGTATCATCTGGGTTCAAAAAGAAATGTATCAATGACTTTACACCTGCTACCACAGAGTCAGCTAAGCAACAGGTCTGTTTCATACACTCAATATTAACTCTCAGAATTTTAGATATGAGGCTCACATTTGCCCAATGCTTAACTATGAGCAAACAGGAAAAGTAATGGAAATGTATATCTTACATGCACAAATACTTTGCCAATCATCTTGCAAACCTGCTGCTTGCTATTGCACTATGAAAAGTCAGTATTAGTGTGTATTAGTGTTGTTTACTGTTCATTTATTCTTCATGCCATGTAACTACATGTGGAAATATAACAGATTGAAGGCCCTATATAACTGTATGTCATATATTTACAATGCAGTCATGTGTTGTCTACCCCATGCACTGCAACCCTGGTCTCTCAGTACTTGTTCACAACTATATCAACTACAATACATAAATTAATAACAAATGTTATGTGATATGCAATGCACATCAATTCGGCAACATGCAGAATTAAAACTATCTTCACAGTTGAACATGCCTACACATCCATCAACTGAACCTGAGAACTATCGACCTATAAACCTAACCAGCCTTATTTGCAAGGCTATAGAAATAATCATCATGAACCTTATCCGCAAGGACATAAGTGACTTTCAAACTCTTGACCTGACCCACTTTGGTTTCAATAAGGGTAGCTCTTGCTTATTAAACCTAGTGGACTTCTTTGATCATGTCACCAAAGCCCTGGATGAGGGAAAACTGTACATATCTGCTATCTTGATTTAGCCAAAGCCTTTAACACAATCCCCCATTCAGGTATCATAGAGAAACTCTCCCATCTGAGGATTAACCCATACATTACTAGATGGGTAGCCAACTGACTCAGTGACAGAATGCATGCTGTCAAAGTTGGGGAGTCCTCCTTCACAAGTACACCAGTTACCAGTGGAGTACTACAAGGATCTGTGCTGGGCCCTCTATTGTTTGGAAACTATTTCTCTGAAGTCCAGGTGAAGGTAGATGGCCTGTGGCTTACTAAGTTTGCAAATGACTGTAAACTGGGTGCAATCATATAGAGTGCCCCAACGATGTACATATATTACAGAAAGGGCTGACACAGACAAATGATTGGCGTCAAACTCGTGGACTGAATCTTAACACAAAAAATGCCTCATTGTCCCCTTTGCCAAATAAATATCCCCGGCTAATTAGCACCCCTCTAAGCTCAAACTCAGTAGTGTGAGACTTGTGAGCATAGGTTGATAGCAATCTAAACTTCACTCACCATGTGTCCATAGTGGTAAGAAAAGCATTCTACATTATGCACCTCATAAATAAGGGTATCGCATCCAAGACAAGGGGAGGTCATAGCTGCACTGTACTCTACCCTTATCAGACCAATAAATAATTGAGTACAATGCTCCCTTCTGTATGTACCTCACCAGACACCTGCTGTGACTGGAGAGACCACAGATGTTTCTGACCAAGAGAATCCCGGGCCTTCAAAACATGACATACATGGAAAGACTGAACGTCATGTCACTGTACTCAGTATCATGCAGGCTGCTGAGAGGCAAACTGTGCATGGCCTACAGAGCAGTCTTGGACCCTGCCCTAATGGAAATGCTAGATATCCACATATCAAACGGGACAATAATAACTTGCTCCAGGGATCTCAGCCTAGCCTGTGACATAAACATAACATGCTGGAGAGACAAATATATCTCCCAGCAATTGCCACTCCTGTGGAATAGGCTCCCACTCCATGTGAAGCAGACTTCCTCAATGACCCTATTCAAGTGCAACCTTGACAACTGGATGGGTGACCAAAAATTCACCACAGGGGTGCCACCTTTGTCCTTCATGGGCAGGGGCAGTCAATGCTGATCATAAAATTGGTCTGCTAACAATGACTATCTAACCATGGTCAATAAGGATATTCAGGTTTTTACATGGTTAGGCTTGTAAAAGCCCTAGGCCATACACTATACATGCCTCCCAACATTGTCTCTCCAACATCAGCTGCTGATGTCATCCACTATAAGTTGTCCTGCAGCCTTTGCAAAAGTCAGACTTGTGCTGTGATCCTTGCATGAAGTACTGAGCTCTGTAGACTGTGTATTTAGATAGGTAGAGGCTTTTGTTCTCACTGCAGTCAACTGTGTGTGTGTGTGTGTGTGTGTGTGTGTGTGTGTGTGTGTGTGTGTGTGTGTGTGTGTGTGTGTGTGTGTGTGTGTGTGTCTATCTAGCCAGAAGAGCATAAGTGTGTATCCTACAGTTACCACTCCAATTCCATGGATTGGCAGTATTTTGACACTTGCACATACCTACACATTCATTTAATTCAGGCCTCCCAACATCTTCTCTCTAACATCTACTGCTGATTTCCATAAACTATAAATTTTCCTGGAGCCTTGTAAAAGTCAGACTTGTGGCATGTCACTTGCATAAAGTACTGAGCTCTGTAATCTGTGTACTTAAGTAGGAGTTCTGTTCTCACTGTAGTCAACTGGTGAATATGTGTGTGTGTGTGTGTGTGTGTGTGTGTGTGTGTGTGTGTGTGTGTGTGTGTGTGTGTGTGTGTGTGTGTGTTTGCACTGTAATTGACATTAGACAGAGCCTTTTATACCAGAATGTGGGACACTGCTATTACCATATTCTCTTCACCAGACACTGCTGATGTCATCAGCTATGAAGTGTTGTTTGAGACACTTCAAGTCAGAGTTGAACTGTGTCGCTTGCCTTAAATACAGAATTCTGTTTTCTGTGTATTTAGATAGGTAGGAGTTCTGCTGTCACTGCAGTTAACTGTGTGTGTGTGTGTGTGTGTGTGTGTGTGTGTGTGTGTGTGTGTGTGTGTGTGTGTGTGTGTGTGTGTGTGTTTGTGCAGTTGCTTGACATTAGAGAAAGCCTTTTACACCAGCATATGTGCTACTGCTTTTATCATATTCTCCTCACCAAACACTACTGATGTCATCAGCTATAAAGTGTTATTTGAGACACTCCAAGTCAGGCATGAGCTGTGGTGCTTGCCTTAAATACAGAGTTCTATTGTCTATGTACTTAGATAGGTAGGGGTTCTATTCTCACTGCAGTTAACTGTGTGTGTGTGTGTGTGTGTGTGTGTGTGTGTGTGTGTGTGTGTGTGTGTGTGTGGTTGCTTGACATTAGAGAGAGCCTTATACACCAGCATGTGGGACACTGCTATTACCATATTCTTCTCAGCAGACACTGCTAATGTCATCACCTATATCTGATTTATGGATGTGCACTATTCTCAACAGGGCAGGATCAGAAACTGGCCTGGAGGCCAGACAGAAGTCACCTCATCCTATACACTACAGATTACAGTGACATGGCTTTCAGTCTATCCACATCCATCATGGCATGGTTTGTAGGCTCTGTGTTTTCTTGGTGGAAAACTCCTGTGGTCTCTCCATCTGCTGCATGTGTCTCATGAGGTATATGCAAAAGGGAGTATTATATTCTATTAGTGTTCTGATGAGGTTTGAGTACAGTGCTGTTATAAAATCCTCAGATCTGAATACGATAGCATGACTTATGATATGCACAACATGGGCTTTCAATACCACTGTGGACACTTGGTGATCAAAGTTCAGATTGCTATCTATGTGGGTTTCAGCATTGCGGGAGTGTTGTTAATGCTGTAATTAGCAGGGAATTCCACTTTGCAAAAGGACAAAATAAAGACACATTTTTACATTTATTTGTAGACCATGTGGCTTTGTTACCAATCATTTGTCAGTGTTAGCCCCTTCTGCAGTATGCTATTGTCATTGATGGAATTCATGATTGCACTCAATATGCAAGAATCAGCAAATGTGATAAAACAAAGGCCGTATACTTTAGCATGAACTATTGAGAAATAGATTCCAAACAGTAAATGGGCAAGCACAGATCCCTGGGATACGCCAATGGTGACAGCTGTACTGGTACAGGTTAGCTTTCACAATATATGTTCTGTCTCTGAGCTAACTGGTTAACCATCTAATAATGTAAGGGTTAATACCAAGCTGGGAGACTTTCTAAATGATACCTGCATGCGGGATTGTGTCCAAACCCTAGGCCAAATCAAGATAGGTAGTATGCACTGTCTTACCTTCATCCAGGCCTATCATACAGAATCAATGGGCTGTGACAACATCACAGATCACCTATAGCTTGACGCAGCACATACACCTTCCTTATGTGGTTGAATACACACTTCAACACTTAATCCACACAGACTATGTTCCTGTAGAAGGGTGTGCATCAAAATGCATCTGAGTTGGGGGGACAGCACCTAATCCATGCATGTATAGACACATCCTGACTCTCCTCATTTGTGAGGTAGACCAAAATTTCATCATGGACATTTACTAAATGGACTAGTAATACCCCATCTGTGTGCAACAGAACTGTGTGAGTTGTAAATGCTATGTAATATCTGTCTCATCTGTTAGATGTCCTCAAAGAGGTCATCAAGGGCATGCATGACAACAACATTATCATCCTTTTGAACTTGACAAGCCCAAGGCATTTGATACAAATCTGCAGTGAGATATTCACTGAACACTTTCAGATGTGGCCATAAACACCTATATCATCAAGTGGGGAGATCATTGTATCACATACATGGCATCTAAGTATGTTGAAATGTGTGAAGTGACCTATATCTCAGGTCCATTCATCAGGGTTGTTTGTTAGGCCTTTTCTTGTCCATTATATGTCACACACATCACCACTTATATGCACATCCTATGTACACACAGCTGTCTGAAGGACTATAGATTTTGGGCAATCATTGACTCCAACTGTGATGTTAATATAATACAGGCAGTATCAACACACAAAAGATTGCTGCCACAGCCATGACAACAGCTGTAATGAAACAAAAACATGTGGGGATGTGATACATCAGGAAAACAACAACCCAAGGGTAATGTAGACATCACACCATATAAACTGACCACTAGGTATGTGATCTGTGTCCTGGGGTCGATGGTATGTGAAACGCCTACCAGCATGTGGCCATAGTGCTGACTACTATCTTGTATGTAACACACTATTGAGTACGTGAAAGACAGCCACATCACAGGCCATAATACCTCCATGGTTCATAGCCTTCATCACACCAATATCTGAATACAATACACCCTTCTTCGTGTACCTCCCTACACATATTCCAGTGATGTGTAAGTGAAGTGTACCACCATTGCCACAGTGACCTGTCACACATCATATTGGCCATACCAGGGTATTCTTTTTGTGACATAAACATTGCTGTCTGAAGGTGTGGAGCCCCCATCAAGTTGTTACACCAGATACATGTGTGCTACCTGTTCTGGTTATGCACACATTACATACCTAGCTGTGTGACAACACAGAAAGTATGAGTAACATTCATGACGGTGTGGATTGTGCTATCTATGTATATCTATATATATATATATATATATATATATATATATATATATATAGGTATACTTTAGAAGACCGAAATGCTAGTAGACAGACTTTCATAATAATGAGACAACAACTCCGAATATTCATAAGGCTGAAAATCTACATTGCCGAATCTCAAAACACCGACCCTATAAAATGCAACTTACCTCTCAAGTAAAGCAGAAACAAAACCAACAACTCATCCTACCTAAATAATGCCCTGTTACTTCCAATCTATGTAACAGCTAGCTAACTCTCCCCTAACACCCTCCCACCAACCAATACCCATGTAATAATCAAAAAGCCCACTGAATTTTCATGAAAATATCTACACCACCTGCATGACTATTCCGTGAAGATTTGTGAAAATAATACTTGCAATCATTTTAATTTTAATATTTATGTGCCCCCTGCACCCCCCCCCCCCAAACCCCCTGCTCTGAGATCACACTACAGTGCAGAAATTAGCATATTTCCTTTTCTGCTTAGCTCAGGTCAGCAGCAGTCAGCATTGTAACTGTTTGATCTTGTGGAAGACATTAAAATGAAGTTTCACTCATCTGAAACTTCGGCGTTGTCCTCTCGACATTATGAAAGTTAGTCTACTGGCATTTTGACCTTCTAAAGTAGATATATATATATATATATATATATATATATATATATATATATATATATATATATATATATATATATATATATATATATATACATATATATATATATATATATATATATATATATATATATATATATATATATATATATATGCCATGCACAACAGCAAACTAGCCTGTATTAATTATAATGTCAGGTACAGGTATAGTAGGGTCCCTCCTAACACCTCCAACAGATGTTACAGTGTCAGAACAGTGTACCTGATTACCCTCATATAGTGCAGACATGTCATAATAGTTGTACAAATGTGTTATTACAGAACCCTCTCTGAGCACTCTAAATCACATATGTTATGTCAGAGACATGGAATTACTGGTGGTATTTTTCTAATATTGCCTATGAATGTGCATGCTTCTTTTACTGTTGCCCATGAGCCTTTGCATGTGTTCCACTAACTGGAGACCTCATCTAAAATTACATTCATATTCAGGCAAATCAGTTTGCACAGCTTCACAATATGCACCCTACCCCATTCGTATATAACATCCCTGATAGACGTCTTCTGCATTGTTCATGTAAGGATGCTTATCTCACACAAACATCTTCCCTATTCTTATGTCATCTTGTGTGACAGTCACATAATACACATTTTCACTGTGCAATCCGTACTGTAGCATATTGATTTGAGATTGATGTTTCTGCTACAACTGTCTTCCATTGACATGCCCTCATCTGTTGTTTCACCTGTCCTCTTTCCCTGTTTTCATTTCTACAATTCATCTGTGTGTTCCTATTCAATACACACACTTCCACTTAGTATTTATTTTATATGGCAGTCTATGTACCCTTACAGATCATTTACACAACTTTGGTACAGAATTCCTAGAATGGGATTTCACAATGATCTTCACTGTATACACTGTCATGTACTGTGCTTGGACCATATACGTAATTATCATCCCTCTCAACTGCCCAGATTTTCTCAGAATGTCCACAGTTTTGACTTACATTTTTTGGTCTGTTCCTTATAAAAATTGTGGTTTTCTGCCATATCACTGGGAAGATCTCAGGACTGAAATCACCAAATAATTATATATATTTGAGTTTCAAACTTCAAATCCTTCAGTACATGTATCTTAATACAATCCTTGTTATTCTAGCACATTTATAGGTTTAAAAGAGCAAATATGTAAAATCTGTCCATTTTTCTAGGTCATTGTCTCCCCCCTCCCATTATGTTGGGCTTTGTCCAGATTTCTTGCATTTAGAGGTTGAGAGCTATGATAACTATATGTTAAGCACTGGTGATCATTGTGGGCTTCAGCACAAACCTGCTAACCTGCTGTGCTCTGATGTCAACAGGTTTGCTATCTGTGTTGCTTTATATGGTTTCCTGGCCAGCAACACTGTTGCCAGCCACAAAACCACACTTGTTTATTTTTAAATGCAGTGCACAGCATGACTATGTAATTGGTGCTGCTATTCACAGTGCATCACTGCACACATACATAAACTCCGTGTAGGCTTCATGTGAAGCCTCCATGTGGAGTTTACAGAATCCCACAGGGTATTTAATAATGAAATAGATCTATATAAGGAAATTAACTTACTATCTTTTCCATGTTTAACTCGTTCACTCTGGAGCAGCTCAGAAAAAGCTGCCTGCTTAATTCCACCATAGGAACAACAGTGCAGCCTGAGCTCATTTTCAGAAAATCTATTTCTAATACCATACAGAAAACAAATATTCATAACTCTTTAACTATAAGAGCTAGATTAAAAATGTAAATGCAAAGGTTGTTCAGCAGACACTGACCTTTCCAACAGTGTAAATGTTGATAGTGCATATCAAAGTCATTATTAAATATTTGGCAAGGAATGCTGATATTGTGCATATTTTTTATCTTTTTGGAAAAGCAAAGCACAATATCTTGGTCTGTGTACCATGTAGACCCATACAATTTGTATGTAATTTGTTTGTATGAATGTCAGCTTTAAAATGATATCTTAACCATTAGTGTGTGATGCTGCTTTACAGAGATATTTACAGAAATATGATTTAATATAATATTTCTCATAACTGATAAATAAAGCATAATATCTCATCACCTGTAGCAGACAGAGGGTACATATCAGTGTAGAAGTTGTGCATCTCAATATCAGCTTCAAAATGATGCATCATTTGTGTGAGCACTATGCTTCCTTGCAAAGATATGGGCATAATAATGAGAAGTATTGGAAATTTATAATTTTCATAATCCTACAAGACTAAACAAACTGTGATACCCATATATGTGTACATTGCACAGACACAGTTCTTTTACCATGTTGTAAGGAGTAACATTGTATTCAAAATGAGGTATTATTTGGCGCACTGACATGCTCCCTTGCAAAGTTATTTACCAAAATATGAAAATAAACATAATTTCCATAACCTAAGTCTGAAACAAACTTTGATATCTGTTCATGTGTGCAACATATAGGCACAACTTTTTCACCATGTTGGAAGTCTGAATATTGTCTTCAAAATGAGGTGTTACTTAGCACATTCAGATGCTCCCTTGCAAAGTTATTTACCAAAATATGAAAATAAACATAATTTCCATAACCATAAGTCCAAAATGAGCTTTGACATCTGTACATGTGCACAACATAAAGGCACAGTTCTGTTACCATGTTGGAACTATGAATACTGTGTTCAAAATGAGGTATTACTTAACACATTCAGATGCTCCCTTGCAAAGTTATTTACCAAAATATGACAAAAAAAATCATAATTTCCATAACTTAAGTCCAAAAAAACTTTGATATCTGTACATGTGTACAACATACAGACACAGTTCTTTTACCATGTTGGAAGTCTGAATACTGTCTTCAAAATGAGGTATTACTTAGCACATTTAGTTGCTCCCTTGCAAAGTCATTCACTAAAATATAAAAAACAATAATTTCCATAATCATAAGTCCGAAACAAACTTTGATATCTGTACATGTGTACAACCTAAAGGCACAGTTCTGTTACCGTGTTGGAACTAGGAATACTGTGTTCAAAATGAGATATTACTTCACACATTCAGATGCTCCCTTGCAAAGTTATTTACCAAAATATGAAAAAAATCATAATTTCCATAACCATAAGTCTGAAACAAACTTTGATATCTGTACATGTGTACAACATAAAGGCACAGTTCTTTTACCATGTTAGAAGTCTGAATACTCTCTTCAAAATGAGGTATTACTTAGCACATTCAGATGCTCCCTTGCAAAGTTATTTATCAAAATACGAAAAAATCATAATTTCCATAACCATAAGTCTGAAACAAACTTTGATATCTGCACATGTGTACAGCATAAAGCCACAGTTCTGTTACCATGTTGGAACTATGAATATTGTGTTCAAAATGAGGTATTACTTAACATGTCCAGATGCTCCCTTGCAAAGTTATTTACCAAAATAAGAAAAAAATCCTAATTTCCATAACCTAAGTCTGAAACAAACTTTGATATCTGTACATGTGTACAACATACAGGGACAGTTCTTTTACCATGTTGGAACTATCAATACTGTCTTCAAAATGAGGTATTACTTAGCACCTTCAGATGCTCCCTTGCAAAGTTATTTACCAAAATATGAAAAGAATCATAATTTCCATAACCTGTATCCTAACAAAACTGATATCTGTACATGTATACAACATTCAGAACCAGTTGTTTTACCATGTAGACACATATGATTGTAAATATACACATTATTGGTGTAGCCAACATACTGCTGAATGGGTACATGCAAAGGGAAAAAGCAAGGTAAGGACTGCCACTCCACTAATGAACCCAGGACAGGCATGGGACTTCAGTAGCAGGCAAGGCCATCTGATCTGTCCAATAGCTGTGCTGGCTACCCACTCAGACAGCTGATACCACTGCAGTCTCACAACCTCCTTTAGTGTCAGCAGTCTGCCTTACCTATGCCTTTTCTCTTTACATGTGTCCATTCAGCAGTGGACCTAAGGGATCAAGTTCTGTATTACTAAGTTCTTCCTGTCATCTAAACTCTACACATGCCTGATAAAAGCAGAATAAAACAAGAAGTATTGCAGGATGGTCACTGACATATTAGATTGTACATGGTAGCACTCTCCTGAAACAGTTGTTCTTTCTCAGCATCTTCACCAGCTCCTTACCACAGTTATTTGCCAAACTCAGAAAAATATATTTTACAGAACACATTTCATAATAGAGTTTTACTTACCATACTGGTCCCACTTGGTCATGGGTGCTTTCCATTCTTCTCACAAGCTGCATGCTACCAATCCTGCATAGCTTTCCTCACACCATTGTGGAGGTCAGTCAAGAGCAACGCAATGTCCTCCTCAGTTAGGTGAACACCATCCCTTTTGATCAGGTGAACATCTTCCGCAGTGATGTTGTCATGGCAAATTGTAGATCCACCGACCCTGTGCGTCAAGCCATGCATGAACCCATTCTGTAAATGTCTGGCCTTGTGAGCTGCCCATAGACTGTTTTCTGCTTTCTATATCTGTCGAGAAATTATATCAGACCACATGACAACATGGCCACCACAACTGCAGGTGTTCAAAAATTGCTGTGATTTGAAACTGTAGCCTTCCGAGTGGTTGACTGAGGACATCATTCCCTCCAATGTGCAGCACAAGAATGTCGGGCTCAGGGTAGATGGAAACTTCTCTTCCAACAACTGCAATAATCCACTCCAATGCATACCTCTTCTTGCAAACAAGTATACCTTCACACTGGATGTGGGGAAACTCAAGATGTACTGGTTTTCAGTTTCAGAGGCATGGCTGGCAGCCCAGTAAATGTAGGAATTGCCACATACCCACACTCTCACTTGTTCTCCTGCTCATGAAGCCATGTCAGTATCAGAAGGTGGACAAACCTGCACAGGAAAGAAAATGCAAACAGATTACTACTGATGTTTGACAGATGTATTGGAAGACTACATATATATGTATATCATATGCATTACCTGGTTAGCCCATCCAAATCTTCTATTCTAGCCACAGGGGCAGTATTCTTTGCATTAGGTTCATAAGTGGTGATGACGCTGCAGAGGTACATACCTACTATACACACACACACACACACACACACACACACACACACACACACACACACACACACACACACACACACACACACACACACACACACACACACACACACACACACACACACACACACACACACACACACACACACACACAGGGTTTGCATTAGCATGTTCTAATACATGTTAGTGTGGAGTGCAGAGGCATTCATTATCATTCAGTAGAAATACTATATCATTATAATTCAGACAAAATAGTATAACACTTGGATATTACTGAGGCCTTCCTCCTACCACCTAATTTCCACCCATGACTGACTGACCATTTCCACTCATGACTGACTAATACACAAATGAATTATTTCCCCTACCAACATGTTCATTACTACATGTTATACACATGTCCCTAAATGAAACATTCACCCAAATGACCCCTTCAGGAAAATGTTGAGATATGCACAATCAGCAAAATTTCATATTATAGACTATAGACTATAAATACCTCCACTAGAATTAATAAACCTAACAACAAAGAAAGTATACTAGATTGGATTCTTGTTAATAAACCACAGCTACAATATCAAACCGGCACTTTGCCAGATGACATTAGCGATCACAACTTAACCTATATCATAAGAAAGAAGAATATTGCTACTAATGCCCCTACCATCAGAACCTCTCGTAGTAATAAAAATTTTAACCCCATCCTATTTAACACTGAACTAAATGCCTGTAACTGGAAACCTCTAAAAATTCTTCCTCTAGAAGAAGCTGTTCAATATTTTAACACCACATTCCTATCAATCCTAGATAATCATGCACCAAAAGAACTATCAGAGTCAAAACTAAAACCGACATCTGACTATCTAAGGAAACAAGGCACAAAATGTTACTCAGAAACAAATCCTGGATAAAATGGAGAACTAGTAAATCTCCCTCTGATCAACAGACCTTCAGACACTTAAGAAATAGTACTAAAAAAGCTATTATTTCGGACAAAAAAAACTACTATAGTAACCTCCAACAAGTTAATCATAATAATCCCCAAAAATTCTGGTCAACCTTGAATAGACTTCTTCACCCCGGACAAACTACCACTCCCTCTCCCTCTGGATCCGAAAAAAATTCTCCCCATGAAACTGCCAATGCTTTCAACTCCTTCTTTACTAATACTATCAATTCTCTGGCTTCTCACCTTTCCTTTGACAACTCTAGCATCCCTGCTCAAGCAGCTTCTATTCAACCAACCTTCACTTTACAACCTATCTCCACCACCTTCATCCAAAAATGCATCCAAAAACTTAAACCATGTACCCCATCGGCTGACCAACTTCGATCTGAATTCCTCCAAAAAGCAGCCAAGGTTATAGCCTATCCCATATCCATCCTTATTAATAGAACTATTAATGAAGGTACCATACCTGACATCTGGAAAATCTCACACATTATACCCCTACATAAAGGAGGTAACTCCAATGAATACTCTAATTACAGGCCTATAGCACTCTTGTCTCCCCTAGCAAAAATCATGGAAAAATGTGTTCACTACCAACTAATGAATTACTTAACTAAAAATAACATTCTAACTCCCTGTCAACACGGCTTTAGGCCTTTTCATAGTACTACCACTGCTCTTCTTTCCTTTACTGACTTCATAAACACAAACCACAATAATAATATTCTTTCTTCTGCACTCTTTATTGACCTGTCCAAAGCCTTTGACATGGTTAATCACCCCCTCCTCATAAAAATCCTAGAATCTCTTGCTTTAGAACCAAAGGCTATCCTTTGGTTTACTTCCTATCTCACTAACAGGAAACAGGCAGTCCTCTGGGATAACAAACTCTCCTCTCTCCTCCCAATTTCTCTTGGTGTCCCACAAGGCTCTATTCTTGGACCTCTCCTATTCTCCCTTTTTATAAATGACCTACAAGCAGCTATTCCCCAAGCTACATGCATACAATATGCTGATGACTCCACTCTTATTTGCTCAGCTAAAAACATTCCAGAGCTTCAAACTATTACTCAAAATGTATTCCACACAGTAGAAGCATGGTTCTTAAAACGCTGCCTACTTTTAAATGCTAAAAAAACAAAACTCCTCCTCTTTAAACCTACTACTAAGTCCCCCACTTTAGATTTCTCTATCTCATCTATTAATGGCACCCTCATATCAGCTGACTCCACTACCAAATTGCTAGGTGTCATGATTGACAACAACCTTACCTATGATTGTCACATCAATAATACCATTAAAACTGTAAACAGAAAACTGGGCTCCCTCTACAGAATTAGAACATTCTTAACCCCGGCAGCCAAAGCTACTCTTGCCCACTCTCACCTTATTTCAACTCTTCTCTATGCCTCACCAATTTACACTAACCTGAAGAAAAACAATCTCTCTAAACTGGCTAACACATATAATAGTATTGCTAGATTTGTGACTGGCAATCAATTTAGAACTCACCACTGTCTGAACCTTCAGCAACTTCACTGGCTAGAATTAGAAAATATGTTGCTTCTTTCCCAACTTTCCTTTGTCCAAAGAGCTTTCTATCAACCTAATAACACTCCTGCACTTTCCAAACTTTTGACCCCCTACTCTAACCTAAACTCACTTCGTTCCTCCAGTAAACTACTAGTAACTTTAACTAAATTCAACAACCTTGCTGGTGACTCCCTTTTCTCTAACGCCATTGGTAAACACTGGAATCAACTTCCTACTGAACTTACTTCTATTCCAACCCCTGTTCTGTTCAAACAAAAACTCAGAACTTACCTTAAAAATCAATGGTTATGTCCCTGCTGTAACCCCGACTAGATCTCCCAATAATCCCCTCTACTCCTCCCTCTCCCTCTCCTTCTTCCTTCTTTTCTTGTCCAAGCTTTACTACCATCACTTTATAAGTGCTAGCTCTCTAATATCCTTCTTCTCCTTTAGGTGCATTTCTTTTTACTGAAAGTATAAATTTTTCTGATCTACTCACTCTTTTCATTTTGAATATTTCTCTTTTCTCTTTTACTCTCTTTTTATAACCTTCCTATAAAATAATGTGAAATAAGTTTCCATTTTTTATTTTTTTTTTGTGTGTGAATGATGAATCATATGATGTTATGTGAATATTGAATCCTATGTTGTTTTCCTGTATATTTGTCTATCCCCACCTCCTTTCTCCTTTTTACCTCAGCTCATTTTTTGTATACTATGTAACTATGTTTATCTCTATGTGGAGCTTTTCTCCCCGGGCCTCTACTGAAAATGGAAATATATCCAGTTAGACTAGCCCGGTTAACAAATGTAAAATAAAAATAAATAAATAAATAAATATGTATGTATATACACAGCAAGAAAAAATCAGGGGTTTAGTAGGGTAGGCAGTTGATGAATGAGCTTGCAATAACACCAAGCAGAGAAAAAACACATCCTGGCTTGTGCATTCATCAAAGTGATAATGACTTCTACTTATGTGAATAACAGTGACAGCAGCTGAGACTTTTCCCAGAAAAGTGATAATGACTCACTGCTATATTGTAACTGCAAATACTGCTAATGTGATAATGACCTGACCTTCCTTTCATTACTGCAAAGGTATGCATGCTGAGACACAGGTGATAATTGCTGCACATAACCTGTTGAGTAGGCATTCATTATATTACATTGTGCAGCTGTTATGTAACACAGACTCAGTATCATCAGTAAGGAGAAGACCTGAGTCATTCAGTCTAATAGTATAACACTTAGATATTACTGAGGCCTTCCCCCCACCTAAATTCCACACATGACTGACAAAGCCAGGAGAAATGCACAAAACATATGGTAGATCCATGCTGTCAGTAGTCACCTAGTGATAACCTTTATCTCACTCAGGCAGTATAATCACAAATAGAATAATATGAGCAGAAGTGACATAACCCAATGTAATTTGCAGACTGACTTTCAATATGTCCCCGGTAACCCCTCCAGTTGTTTGCATTCTGTATGCACAGGCACCAAAATGACACAAATTAGCCCAGCAGTCACTTCAGCAGTGAGACCATGTATGCACAAATACTTCCCTGATACACAATGAATTATTTCCCCGAGCAACATCCTCATAATTATGTCCAGGTATACATGCACCCAAAATGAAACGTTTCCACAAACAAGCCTTCAGTAACATTTCCTAGTATGTGCAACCACCAGCACGAACACTTCACCCAAGCAACCCCTTCAGTAGAATGTTGAGGTATGCACAATGTCCAAAATTAAATGCTTCCCCAAACAAAACATCTGTAAGATTTGCTAATATTAAACCACCAAAATGAAGCATTCACCCACACGAGCCATTCAATATAATGTATGCACAGACACCAGAATGAAAGATTTCCCTGAAACAACCATTCAGTAACATTTCCTGGTATGCACAAGCACCAAAATGAAAAATTCAGAAACGAACACTGAATGTGCAGGTGGGAAATTGCATCACATTATCTGTTGAATAAATATGCATCATATTCCTCTTACATGTGTAATATAAGACATAGTCATTTCCATCTGTTAGGACAAAGACCAGAGTAATTACATACAGCAGTTATATCTTTACTGAGCATTGGATATACCATGGAACACAATGAAGACAGTCAAACAGTGGAGAAGCTATGGGACAACAGTGATGTTGCAATGAACTGGACATCCTTCCAAAATTGATGAAAAGACAAGTCAAACACTGGTCATGGAGGCTGCCAAGAGACCTACAACAAAAGTCTTGTCTGCAATCTGTCTGGGTGTGCAGAAGCACCCCCTTGACCCCCCAATTATCCCCTTTGCAGTATGTCCAAATATGCACAAGCACTCTGCTGACCACCAAATTATACATTTTTAGCAAGGAGTCCTTCTGTAGTCTCTCCAGGTATGCACAAGCACTCCCCTTACAATAAAATGAAACATTTTCCACCACACTCCCTTATGTCGTCTGTCCATTATATGCACAACCACTCCTCTGACTACAAAATGAAACATTTCCTGTAAGGATCCTGTTTGCAGTGTGTCCAGGTATGCACAAGCACTCCCCTGACCACTAAATAAAACATTTCCCCCAGCAATCCCTGTCTGTCTAGTTATGCATAATCACTGTCCTGACACCAAATTAACATTTTCCACAGAGATCTCTTCTGCAGTTTGTCCAGGTGTTCACAATCACTCCCCTGACCACCAAATGAAACATTTCCTCCAGTGATACCTTCAGCAGTTTGTTCAGCTATGCACAACCTCTCCCCTAACCTGCAAATGAAACTTCTGTACAACAATCACTTCAAAAGTATGTCCAGGTATACATAAGAACTCCCCTGAACACCAAATGAAACATTCCTTTCACTAACCCTTCAGTTGTCTTTCCAGGTATGCACAAGTACTCCCCTGACCATCAAATTAAAAAAATCCCCCACCAATCTTTTCTGCAGTCTGTCCATGTATGCATAAGTCCTCCCCTGACCACCAAATGAAACCTTTCCCAAAATGATTCATTCTGCCGTTTGTCCATGTATGCACAACAACTCCCCTGTCTACCAAATGAAACATTTCTCCCAACAATCCCCTTTGCAGTCTGTCCAGCTATGCACAAGCACTCCTCTGATCACCAAATAAAACATTTCCCCCAATGATCCCATCTGCAGTCTGTCTAGGTATGCACAGGCACTCCCCTGACCCCCAAAAGAAACACTTCTGCCAGTGACCCAGTCTGCAGTCTGCCCAGGTAAGCACAGAAACTCCCAGACCACCAAATTAAACATTTCCCAGCAATCCCTTCTGCAGTCTGTCCAAGTATGCACAAGCACTGCCCTGACCACACAATAAAACACTTTCCCCAATCGCCCCATTCTGTATTCTATCCATTGTACACACAACCAGTCCCCTGACCACCAAATGAAACCTTCCCCTAAGGATCATCTTTGCAGTCTGTTCACATATGCACAAGCACCATCATCCATCCATCTATCCTCAACCCCTTTTCCCGTTTTCGACATGGGATTCGGGTGTAACTTCAGTAGTGACAATCTTTAGACAAGGTTTACATCCCCTGACCACAAAATGAAACATTTATACCAGCAATCCTGTATGCAGTCTGCCCATGTCAAACATTATGTATATGTGTGTATGCATATGTATATGTGTATATATATATATATATATATATATATATATATATATATATATATATATAGATTCACTTTATATTCTCGAAATACTGAAATGCCGAAATTCAGTATTTCGAAGCTATAAAGTCGAATTTTTGAAACAGAAAACTCAGAAGAGTGAAACTCAAAATCTAGCAAACCAGAGATTTTTTTATTTCGCACTACTACTGCACACACACACACACACACACACACACACACACACACACACACACACACACACACACACACACACACACACACACTTACCTGAATCCGTAACCACAGTAGAACCTCAGAAGTGTGAAATTCAAAACCTCCAGTATTTGAGGTTTTGAAATTCGCGCTTCTGAGCTTTCACTCTTTTTAGGATTCCACTTTATGGGCTCAAAATGCTGAATTTCGACATTTCAGTATTTCAAGCTTCTAAAGTGAATCCGTGTATATATATATATATATATATATATATATATATATATATATATATATATATATATATATATATAGATATATATATATGGGTCTACTTTACATTACTGACACGACACTTCACCGACACACAAAACACCGACCCCAAATAACCGAAACCACACAACACCGACAACTCACAAAACCGAACACAATTACACCGACACAAACAACGTAAACTACACATAACACACAATGATATATCCACTAACCCTAACCCAAACCCTAACCCTAAGGTCCGACACTACCGCACAGTTACCCTACCCGCACCCTAACCCTAACTCACTTAACCCACCCCTACACATAAAGACTGTCACTATCGCACACTTAACCTACCTGCACCCTAACCCTAACTCACTTAACCCACCCTAAAACATAAAGCCCGTCACTATCGCACACTCACCCTACCTGCACTCTAAACCTAACTCACTTAACCCGTCCCTAAACTACAGTCCGTCACTATCACACACTTACCTGAACCCTAACTCCGACACTACCACACACTCACCTTTCCCACACCCTAACCCAAAATCCCACAATATCGCACACTTACCTGACCGCTCCTAACTCCGTCACAATCACACACTTACCGAGTCGCGCTCACATGTTACCCTTGTTGGTCTTTCGGCTGTCGGCAAATCACCCTTTCGGTCAACTTGCTTGTCGGTCGTTTCGTCTCGGTCTTCTCCGTGTCGGTGAAGTGTCGTTTCGGTAATGTAAAGGGGACCCATATATATATATATATATATATATATATATATATATATATATATATAGATAGATAGATATAGATATAGATATATATATATATATATATATATATATATATATTTTTTTATATATAAAAGAGTAGGTGGGCTTTCCAAATGATCTGTTTAGCCATTGATGGTGAACATGCACCTGAACAGTACCTTTTTGCTTGTCCCTGTAAGAAAACTCTGCAGAAAATATCCCTAATAAGCAATACCGAATCATTAACAAAACAAACTGTATGAATAAGCAGCACATTTTATCTCCAACACTGTATTAATGATAAACAAGTTAAACTATTAGCAAAAGCTCTACATATTGTCAGTTTGCTTCACATGTTAAAAAGAGCTTGTGAGAGAGAGAGAGAGAGAGAGAGAGAGAGATGTCTAAGGGTATGTATGAATGACTTGAGCATAGGCTGTGCTTTGTGGGAGATAAAAATTTCTTCTTGAAGACATCAGAGTTCACTCGTTAAAGTTTATATCATGTTTCAGAATGACAGGTGTGTTCTGAATGAAGTACATGTTTTGCGATGCTAATTTGGTAAAATTAACTAAGACCATCAGTTCACTTTCAAGGTGCCCTGTCGGAAGTTGGAGCCTCGATAATTTCTCATTGTTCCCGGGTTAGCAGTTAACAGTCCTTGAACTTACAACAGGGACTGCATTATCAGGAAAGAATTGTGTGCCATCTGTTTGAATAGCACCAGTCATATGACTGATGAATACGGATTCTAAACTGCACTAAGGACCCCCAGTAAGTCACTCATAACCTAATTTCCAGACATCATCTTTCAGTCACTACATGCATGGAAAGCGAGCAACTAAGTATAAATGCGAATTTGAACTGTGGCAAGGAAATTACAAATTAGACAGCATTGCTCGTACAAACTTTAAAAGATGCTAGAATAACATGTTTTGCACTGCCAGGGATGTTCATATGGAGTCGTGAAGCGCAAGAAAGCTGGAGAAAATAGGGACATTTTTTAAATATTGCTGCTACAACCTTTTGAAAGTTGATAAACACGAGGTATGTTGGAGAGTGTATATGTGTTAACTCTGAGAGCCAGAAAGCGGGCAAAGATGGACAAACTAGGGATATATTTTTAAATATTACTCGTGCAAACTTTGAAAATTAATAAACAGGTTTCAACAGTAATGCTGAGATTTCTGGTGCACCTCCACATGTTGTGTACAAGCAAACAAGCTTCAGGGCAAGTTAAGACTGTCACCACAGTTACTATCACTACTTACTGGGCTAGCTACTCCAGGCATGGGAAGGAAAAAAGATAACAGCTTACCAGAAGGGAAAAAAAACGGCAGTTCTTGGCCCAAGCTGAACGGGTACTCCTTGTAGTGTAAATTCGTGCATGCCCAAATAAAATAGAGGGATCCAGCAGCAGGTAAAGTCTTCAAATATTATCAAAAAGAAAATAAATACCTGTTGCTGGACCCTCTATTTCTTCTTCTTCTTTCAGCTTTTCCCAGTTAGGGGTCACCACAGCGGATCGCCTGTCTACTCATGTTTGGCAGTGGAGTTTTACGGTGTTGAGTTGCCAGCCCAGCGCCCAACCTTCCACAGAAGGCAAAATGATCTAATCTATCTTATACACAACTTATTGCATATTCCATTCCATAACATGAATAAGATAAATAAGATAGTAACTTAGGTAACATTTCTCCTTCAGTTATACTATTTGCTCCAAAACATTGTGGGCTCATTAGTGTCTCAAAAAGGTGCCGTAACCCTAGGTATTAAGCACAGCTACAGTGTCGGAACTTCTAAGCTTAGAATATCCTAGTCTCCTTTCCTTTTAAACTGAAAGTACATTTTACTTTAGTTGGACCAGCTGTTTGAACTTTATGATTGTTAGGAAAAGCTGCAGCATAGCATGATTTCTCACAGATTATAGTTCATATTCTAATGTTACTTGGAAACGTTAAAGCACTATGAGACATGCAAATATGCACAACAGTAATGACAAATCAATTCATATATGTATGGTTTGTCAACTACTAATTTAGCTTAAACAGTGAAAAAAACTAGACAGCAATGAATCCTAAATTAACAATATTCCTTTTGTGCTGCAATGGCATGACTTGTCCACCTAGGCTAATCTAAATGTTCACACAGTTCTACTGTGCTCAAAAAGTGTGCAAATCCTATATCGATTCACAACCTCAAGATTGCAAACTAATTCCTGACAGTTTGCAGCACTTCTTTGTAGTTTTATTTTCTACTGTCTACTTCTGATTCAGCAACCTCACACTGAAAGATGGAAATTCATATTTTACCAGTAGATAGATGATGGTAATGTTAGAATCCCATGTAGTGTTATCTAAAGTAGACAGCTAAGCGTTTTATTTCCCTTAATCAATTTACTTCACAAGCATTAACTTGAATATTTTGTTTAAAGTGCTGAGATATGGAACTAATAAAAAGACATCATAACACGTCAGAAATGTTTAATTTGTTTAAGCATATATAATTTGTTTAAGCAAATGTAATACCATCGATAAAAGAACTCTGGACCATTCAAGCGATGATTTGAATTCAAGCAGTACCTGTTGCTAAATAAAATCTCACCACACACTTCTCTGGTATATTAATAAGGTTGAGAACACTACCTACCTTACAAGTATAGAGTAGAAAAGTGGGTAGTGTGGCTGTACCCATAACAACAGTTAACTATGATACATCAACTGGAAAGTAAAACTTGAAAACTACTTTACGATGATTCCTCACTACATTTGTTCTTTTAATGATGCAACAATCTTTTACACATGTATGTACGTATGTGAATGTATGCATATATATATATATATATATATATATATATATATATATATATATATATATATATATATATATATATATATGGGTCTGGGACTATTCACTGAAAGCACATTTGACTGTGCACAATTCACTGAAAGCTCAATTCACTGAAAACACAATTCACTGAAACACATTTCACTGAAAGTTATATATGGCCTTTTCCCCACTGTTGTGCGATCCTGGAATTAGTATATATAGTAAGGGGGGTGTGGGGGGCATAGCCCCCCACCTATTTTAAATATTTTGAACTATATACATGGATACTTGCAATTCCAATAAATTACGCTTTTCCAAACTCAATATATATCTAAAATATGTGGGGGGCTATGCCCCACACAGCCCCCCTTACTACATAATCTAACTCCAGGGTCACACAACAGTGGGGAAAAGGCCATATATAACTTTCAGTGAAATGTGTTTCAGTGAATTGAGCTTACAGTGATTTGTGCACAGTCATTTGACTTTTAGTGAAATGTGCTTTCAGTGAATAGGCCTAGACCCATACACACACACACACACACACACACACACACACACACACACACACACACACACACTCTGATGCTCGTTTTCTCCCTCTCAGACATGTTTTCTCTTTTATTAATATAATAAACACATAATTACAGAAGTGTGCCAGGCACAGTCTTTACATATAAAGTACCTCAGAAACACTTTGAAGACATATGTGCAGCTGAGCTATAAACTAACATTCACCTGACAGGTTTAAATGTTTACTTTATGGAGTTCAGCTGTCATTTATGGTGTGCCTACCCATTTATGATGAAAGGCACCAATTCAACCTTCTTCACCAAGAAACCCTCAATTTAAATGAACCCACTGTCATCTCAAAGCTAGTCTGACATTAATAAAGTTAAGATGTACAGCCTTTGGTGTAACTTTTTTTCCTCTCTCCCATGGGATGCTGCCTTCTGTTCATAAAGAAAATAGCCCAGAAACAAATTATGTTTCACAAATGACTACGGTGTTCTTACACCTTTACTTACGCTTTGCAGCAATCTTTACTGAAAGGGAATGAGGCTTGAAACCACTGGCTACTTGGCTGTCTTCTACAAACTTAGAAAGCAAGAAACCCTCTATTTATTTGGATAAAACAAAAGAAAATAAGGTTGGGGTGGAGCTGATACGCAAGTGGTGGCTCAGATTGCAAGAATCCGATTGGCTGCCACCACTTGCTTTATCAAGAACCTTTTGCACGGAATTTGTAGTAAAACTTTAATGTGAACTTAATGTAAAAACATACTGAATCATAATTATATAATGTAATTTACATGTTCAGTTACGATTTAGGCTCAACTACAAATGTGAACTACAGTTTCTCGCACTTCAGGAAGGCACTCGGGGGTAACAGCTTGAAATTAGTATCTTCTGATGACGTGCTCGGTGTTAAGCACACAGGCGCCATGAGAAGGTACTTGGGGTTAACGAGTTAAGTATAGGTGAGATTACGAAAAAATTCTATGAAGGAGGAATTATTTTGTCACTCTGAATTATCCTGAAAATGTCACTAAAATATTTAAAGGAATCAGAGTACATAATTCCATACATAAACCATCTAACGCTGGAATTTTGCTATTTTTCCCTTTTTAAAGCTTCTTTAACTTCTATTAGGATAATAGGCTCATTCAACAGAGATATTTGTTAGCCATTAAGTTTATTAGCAACATTTTTCTTTGAATACTTGTCAGTTTTGTAATTATCAGGATTATCATTGTTATCTTTATTAAGATTCTCATAGAATTTTTTAAAAACATTATTTCCTGTATGCCTGAAGTTACCTTATTAGTTTGAGAACTTTTAAAACTATCAATTTGTGCCTTGTTGCTTAACATCTTACATCTATTAGCTAATCTGTGTTGATTTTTGAAGTCAGTGCTTAATTTTGCAGCTTTATTTTTTTCTAAAGCTATCTCCACTTCATACATTAAAATTGTTTGATGATTTATCATTAATTGTTAATGGCTTTAGTATCATCTAATTTGTTTGTTGTTCCAAGTTCACTTTGAGTATGTCATCTTATATTTCTAACAACTCTTTATCTCACTCTTTCATTTTATTACTAGCCTATCTTCCAATTATAAGTTCAATATACCTTTTAAGGAGTCCCATAATATGACTTTAGTAACCCTGCCATTATCATTCAAAGATAAAAAAAAATCTCGATTTGTCCACTAAGGTGACTCATAAACTCTTTTAATTTTGTTACATATACTGGGAATATAAAAATAATATGAAATTTCCTTATATCCATTAATACATTAATGTTTAGTGCAATACAATCAGATAAAGGACAAAAATAGTTTTAAATTAATCCTCTTTAATAAGTAAACCTGTAGAGGAATAAATACTATCAATTCTAGTTTGCATCCCATGCATATAAGAATAATGAGTGAAGAACAATGACTTATCTTCTGCTTTTACTATTAAATCAACTAAATTATTATTACTTAATCCATCTATTTAGTGCTTTAGCTGATGACAGAATTTTAGCTTTCTACTGTTCACTTATATCTTCTATAGTAGATATGCAGTTAAATTCCCTGCTAAAACTAAACTACCCTTCCAATCACTTTGCAGTAAGTTTAAGTGATCATTAGCCACTCTTGCACCTATTCATGGGATCCAGTAAAAAATAGCTAGTGTATAGAGTTTGCCATTCCATTCAGTTATTACAAATGCATACATTCCTTTGGGATCATTAATAGATTCCATGATCTTAGGCACTGCAGTAGATTTTCTCCAAAGTATAGCAGTTCCCCTCCTCTTTTTGATAAAAGAATGAGATGATAATGTTTCATAACCTAAGTTATTTAAATATTGTATATCTTTATCTATCAAGTGAGTATCTTGCAATAATATGTCACCTCTATTTAATTTTAGAGATCTCATTAATGATTTCCTTGTTGCCATTATTTAATCCATTTACATTAATGACACATTTATCTACTGTATTACTTTAATTGTATATAAGACTCTAATGCATTCCTTCAACAATATATTAACAGTTCACATTATTTTGAATTCTTCCTTTCCACAAACTAAACCACTAAAACCAGTAAATAACAAAAGCAAGTCTACAACTGTAACTGTATATATTATTAATAAAACACAAGCTACCATGGATATCAAAGTTCCTAGTTTGCCTATTGAGTAGAGAAACTACTATGCTATTTCTCTATCTACCAATACCTAAAAATTCATCAAAAATTTGCCAAAAGCTACCATGACTTACAAATGATATAATATAATTTATAACTTAAAAATAATAAAATATTATAAATTTAGTTATATATTTTGATATGTAAAACTATTTCACAATTTCTACATAAAACTTTAATAATATTGTTCTGTTAATCACAATTTTTAAATAACCCAATGACTAGCTTACCATATACATATTTATTTAATAGTATTATAAATTATCCATCAAATATTTCTAAACTATTCACTCATTCAACATGCTTATATCTAAATCTCTTAATAAATAAGTAGAACAAAGTGGACCTGAAGAGGAAAAAATATTTGTAAACTTACAGATAAGTAATCTTATTATACTAAGCTATTATACAAAAGGAAAATTAATGTACATACATATTTATCAGGCTAAAAAATATACACATATTTTATAGGTGTAAGAAAATCTCTGAATTAATTTTAAAGGTACAAGTGTCTATATCTCAAAATTGTGTAACACTCTTAATATGCTAAATATCAAAATATTTAAATGTTTTTTTCAGATTATTAAACTAATTCATAAAATATGTACATTACTGAGGTCAAAGAGAAAGTTTTGCTATTTTTATGGAGTAAGAAAAAACAAAACAAAAAAAAATCTGCAGTCTATATTGTATTCAAAAGTTACAATGTACTTAAGTCAAATCCCATTCTCCCCTCCTGGGTTCAAACATACTGAAAAATCTGCTTTGCTTTCTATGAAAATAGATGTACTGATTCAGCAATATGACAAATTTTAGTTCTGACTTATGAAGTGAGTTATTTCAGGTTTTATTAGTGAGTCTAATACCATACAATATGCAAAAAGCTTCAAGTTCACACAATCAAGTTTCAAATTTCAGCTTTCAAGTTATTTTTAAATATTTTTATATGGTTTTCTATGTAAATTATATGATATCTTGTACATTCACATTTTTGCCATATGCAGGTATATGTAATGCATATCTTTCTTAAAAGTACACTATAAGAATGAGTGTTATCATGGTCCAAATGTTCCTGTTACTAATAAAATAAATAAATGATCCAAAAGAGAAGCACAGGAGCAAACCAAGGCTGACATGGGGAATGGTGTTGAAAGCCTTTGCGAGGTCTAGGCAGGCTGTGTGGACCTCCTTTCCCTCGTCTAATGCCTTGGTAACCATCAGTATTATTAAGGATTTTATTTTTGTTGATAAAAGTGGATGCCTCCTCCAGTGTGTCAAATATTTTAATTCCTTCAGAAAGAAGTAATTTGATCTTGACAGGAAACACCAAGGTGCCTTTAATATTGATCTTTTTAAGTTCCTTGACTAGTGGTAAGCAGGATTTTCTTTTACTCATTACTTTACTGAAATAATCATTGCCAAATCTGACTATACATTTGCCTATTTTAATTGATGGGCTGGACCATGCTGTTTTTAATATTTGATCTTTTTCTATGCTAGACATAAACTTAACTATAATTGAATATGGTAGTGAGTTTTCCGACATTGAAGGTACTCCCAGGGATCTATGTGCCCTTTCAATTCCAAAAGATAAAGTTTCAGTTAGATTTAATATTTGATATAGCCAGATTGTTAAGAAGTTTATTATATTGTCTTCCTCTTACTTTTCAGGTATACCATAAATTCTAATGTTATTTCATCTCAGTCTTTTTCTAAATCATCAATGTTATCCATGACCCAGTTATTTTGTTTAAAAAGAAATTCAGTTTGAGACTCACTTTCAGATATTTTCCCTTCGTGATCATTTGAAGCTTCTTTCATATTGTTGTTTCATAAAGAGTTGTAAATGTTCCATCTTTCTTCTAGTCTGTTCTTTGAAACTCTTTATTCCAGTATCCACTTTGTCCATTTTAAGTATTATATCCTGCATACTAGATATTAGTGACTGGATGTCTTTTTTAACACAAGAATCATGAGTACCATTTCCTGAGTCACTCATGTTGAATTCTCTTCTCTCTTAACCAAGCAGTTGAAATTCTGACAGGACAATTACAGCTTTTGAAGAACTTGAAGCTACAACTCTTTTCCCGGATTATTAGTAAATACAATTATCTAACAGGTATCTCTGAGTTTAAATTTTTTGATTATATTTTCTATCAGAGAAAAGCCTTCAGTCACAGAGATTTCACCAGTTGTAACTCTCGGTTAGCCATCTTGGCCATCCCCCTCCCTAACGGTTTCTAACAACATAAGCCTAGTACTTATTATACAGCAGGAACTTCTCATTGTAACATTTGTTAATGTCGGTTATGTACTTCACAGATAATGATTCTAGTTGTCTGCTGATGTACTATGTTCTTCATCTGTAAATATGTTGTAAGTAATTGCTATGTTAAATTGTTAATCGCTGTGTAATCCAATGTAACTACTGTCTGTTTATTTTACTGTGGAGCTTTTCTTCCCGGGCCTCCGCTGAAAATGGACCTACATCCAGTCGGACACTCCCAGTCAACAAATTTAAATAAATAAATAAATAAATAAAAATAAATAAATGTTCTCCACCCAAATCCTCATTTGCCACCCAAAGTCCTAAAATAATAACTTTATATGCATTCAGGCCCCTGATTCTGTTTTGAAAGAATGAGAAGAATGTCAGATTTCTGGATCATATTATAAGATGAATATCCTTGATTGGAGACCTTCCTTTTCATTCTTCTTTGCTGGTAACATACTCATTGCCAATATATCAAAAACATTTATCATTTTTGAAATTAGTAGTGCTATCTGTTCTCAGGACATCAAAGGCAGATGGAAAGAGTACTTCCAGCAGCTTCTAAATGAAGAAAACCTGAAACAAGATGTACTATCCCAGACACAGCTTACGACGAAAGAAGAGGAGGAGCCCATCCTAGAAGTAAGAAAAACACAGGGAAAGCAACAGGTTCAGATGAAGCTACAGCAGACATGATCAAAATGTTGGGTGAGATGAGGGTGAAATGGCTCCTGAGGGCACTCCTAGCAGTATGGAGAGAAAGGTGTATCCCAGATAACTGGAGAATAAGCATGCTAGTGCCAGTGTTCAAGAACAAAGGGGAAATTCACAACTGTAGGCATTACAGAGGTATTAAACTCATTCACACTGCATGAAAGTTCTGGAGATGGTGACTAATAAATGAATAAACAGAGTAGTAGAAAGCAAGATAGGAGAAGTTTGGATTCAGATCAGGATGAAGCACAACTGACCTTATCTTTGCAGTGAGACAGACATTTGAGAAGAAACTTGAGATGCAGAAAGAGTCCAACTGGGCATTCAGAGACTTGGAGAAAGCATATGACAAGGTCCCAAGAAAGCTGATTTGGCCAGTCCTGCATTGGTTAAAAGTCCCAGAAACATGGGTAGAATAAGTACAGGCTATGTACAAGAATCCAATGACACATGTATAAACAGCGTTCGGTCTCAAAGAGGGGTTCTCAGTGTGGAGTGGGGGTTGGGGAGTATCAGGGTTGATCTCTAAGTTCACTGCTGTTCATGCTGGTGATGGACTACATTACCAAACAATTCAAAGGGGTCAGATCAACAAAGTTGCTGTATGCAGATGATATGGCATTACAGGCAGACTTTGAGCAAGAACTTCAGCAAATGATAGGAGAATGGAATGCAAAATTAAAGGCACATGGATGAAACTGAGTACAGCTAAGACAGCTGTAATGGTTGCAAATGGGAGAAATCACAAGAAACTGAGCACTGAGATAGAAGACAAAATAGTGGAACAGGATAACAGTTTCAAGTACCTGGGAGGGGTGGGTGAGGAGAAGTGAAGTTTGAATGAAGAGGTCAAAGCTAGAATTAGAGGGGCTACAGCCAACTGGTGCAGAGTGTCAGGTGTAGTATATGACAGAAGAATGCCAAAGAAGCTGAAATGTAAGGTGTACAAAACAGTGGTGCAACCAGTACTACTGCATGGTACAGAAACCTAGGCAGTAACGATAGAGCAGTTGAGGAAACTAGAGATGATGGAAATAAAGTGCCTGAGATGGGTGGTAGGATGCAGACAATTGGGTAGACAAAGAAATGAGGACATAAAAGCAGAAGGAAAAGTAGCTGCAATTGCAGTAAAGGTCAGAGATAACAGATTACAGTGTTTCAAGAACATGTGCAGAAAAGCAGAAGAAAATATGGTGAAGAAGATTTGGAACAGATAGGAAGAAGCCAAGAGGAAATATGGGCATCCAGCAAAGAGGTGGATGGCTTGAGTAACAGAAGACCTATGACAGTCAGATATGAATATCAAAGAAGGTAGGATAATGGTATTGGATAGAGAGATATGATGACAGTTGACACATCTGTCCAACGCCATGTAGAAAATAAGACAAAGGGGATTGATGATAATGAATGCTAGAGAATTTAATATTATTACATGTGCTGCAGACTGCATTCTATATATGGCCATATGCATTTACTCAGCTTAGTGCTGAAAAGAACTGTTAAAGAACACATTTCAGTGATCCAGCATCTTAACACCAACAAAATTTTCAGGATGAATAAAGTAATTTATTCATATACACCTTTTTCTGCCTTTTAGTATCATTGTAATTCATTATTCCACCCTGGGCCATATTGTGTATTGCTGTGCATGCTTGATGAAATATATATTTAAAATGGTAAACCATACAGAAAAGTAACTGGCTTCATGTACAAAGCTAGTGCTAACATTTTTCCCAGAAGGGAATGGTACTATTTTTGGATTTAGCTGCACATATTGCAGTTAAACAGTATAAATAATGAAACATGTATTCAGCTGGAGCTATATTTATATACTTCATTATTCATTCATGCAGTTTCTTCATGATGGATTTTCCTATGGCTTTTGTAAGCTAATCATAATTGTAAAGCCTTTCTATCAATTTTCAGATCTGTCTAAATTTCACCTGCACTAAGTAGCACTTTACATTGGGTGTCTAATTTCCACGTTCAAAACTTCATACATTATTCGAGCAATTGCTATTTTCAGTGCAGTTAGCTTAATGATAGTGTTAAGTGTGCAAAGATGCTACTTACTAACTTACTTCCCTCATTTAAATTAAATAACCGGGAAATTGCTTGGAAGTTAGTGAATGGAACTAAATTTTGATGAACACATTTTCTGGACTGCAGCAACTAATGGAAAATACAATGTTGCAAATACTAGCTAGGGAAAACTGTCTATCCTAAGTACGCATGTAACATTTATTCTAAGGTATGTGTGGTCTTAAAGTAAGTATATTTAATTTGGAAGTGCAGTAGGCATATTTCTGTGACTTAGAACTGTGGTTATGTACACCATTACCAGTATTTTTTATACAAAGACTCTTATGCAGGACTGACATTTTTCATTAAATCATCCCATTAAGGAATATTAAGGAATTGTGCTAGTCATAACCTGAGTTTTATTAACTGATATTTGATGACCTATCGTATACCCTTTCATTTGTACTATTAACATGTTATAAATAAGGAACACTTCTAGGCAAGAGATAGTTCTACAAACTAATGATCATGCGGCTGAATAAGTCATATCCCTGGTTTTCATTCATGGAAGAAGGTGATCAAAAAGAAAGATAATGAAGAGTAGCAGCTGGTATTGGAGGGGGGGCTATCTCTAAATAGGGCCTGACCAAGTGACTGTATATAAGAGAACTAGGTAAAAGATTCAAAAGGAAAATGCATGCTGCACTAAGGGTGAGAAGGGAATCTATGATGGGGAGCTTAACAAGATAAAACATCACGCGGCTGAGGTAAACTATGTACTGCATATGCACACACACACACACACACACACACACACACACACACACACACACACACACACACACACACACACACACATGCACACACACACACACACAAAGGAACTGCTATTTCCATCTGTACATAACATTTCAGTGTATCTGCTCCTTAGGGAGCATACTGTACACCTGCAAGTAACTATAATGTGCAACAGTCAATGCAACAATGATCATGTGACATCTGCATCATCTGTGCCATCTAGAAGGTTGTCAGGACAGCATGAGACTACCATCCTCCATTACAACACAACTATCAACACATCTGCTGAGTGTCTGTATGACTGCAAACACTTTAATGTGGTATACCTCATGTACCCGATACCGCAAAACAGTATTGTATTATATTGATACTGTAGCTAACACCTCATGTTTTGCGTCATCTACAACTTAAAGCATAAACATACAACATAACAGCAGAGAAATGACACAAATGTTTCATTCCAGTATTATGCACAACCAACCCCGAATATCAAAAAGCAGATTAAAGTTGGAAATATTTTATTTCTTTGTCAATAAGTTATCTGAGAACAATGTTTAAAAAAAACATTCTGTGCTTCTCATTTGATAATATGTAAGGGCTAGTGATTTGCTCAGTAAAGGATATATAAAAATGTACAAACTGGTTTTCTGTGCTTCTATGATCTGTTCTATGGAAAAGTAGATGACATGCTTAAAATATATCCCTGTTATAAATGTTATTTTTATCTGTAAATCACAGATTTGTTTTGAGTAAGAAATTACAATTTATTTAAGTTTTATGACTTGAGGTAACACATGAAGGTGCATATACATATATAATACAGGTGGAAGAAACTGGACGGCCATATGGAGTTTACATATATGTGCAGATAGCTTATCGAATGGCTTTTCTCCATTACTTAACTGCACTTTAGGTTATCTTTTACCTAATTTGTGGTTCCTATGTCCTTTCTGTTTCCACTTTAGTCAATATGCAGAACTATTTACCATACTTCAGATAAATAAAACCAGTGAATGATACAATGGAAAACCACTTTACACTTCTTCAGTACTTTGTGGTTCATTCCAACATCCTGTTGGCCTTAGTAGCAGTTTGCTATATGAAGAAGGATTTATTTTGCTGTAACTGTTAGTGTTAGGTAGTTCTCCTCCTCTGTCTTTCGCAGTAGAATCCCTCATGTCTGGTATTTTTTCTGCAGTTCCTTTCCCCAAAGCATTTCAATTTGCCCTTCCTGATACTTAAGATTATTTGTGCATATCCTTTTGTAGCTTTGACCCCTGCTATTGATCTCACAGTGGTGTCAGCTATAACATACTGCTTGATGTTTGACTGACTTAGTGAGTGAACTCCTGAACATGATGATTTGATTGCCAAGCCCTGTGATATCCTAGTGTTCACTAGGCATGACTTTAGAAACTTCTTTCGACTCTCCTGCTCTGTAGCTACCTGTTAATCAGTCACTGATCCATGAAAGTATATATCCCATACCCCAGTCCACATCAGCTTCACTACAAGCTTCTCCTGCCAAATCAAGATAATGGCTTTGCTGAAGGCAGGGTATATCCTGTCCAATTACTTGACACTACCTAGCTCCACCATGACCCAGACACAGTTACGATTAATGGAGGATGGTTAAAGCATAGCCTCAATGAAAACAATGCTGCTTGGGAGATGTTTTACAAATGTGTTGATTCACTATAGGATCTCTTCCAACCAGTTATATTTTTACACCTCTTCCAGTCTTTGTTCATTTCTCTTACCTTTCAGAATAGTGGATACATTGCTAAACTGCCAATAATTACTGGCTGCAGTATTACACAAAAAAGGTTTATTGTCTTTAATACATGTGACTTGAAGTTTCAAACAAAATTGCATAGTTTTGCATACCATACTATGCAAAAAACAATGCTTCAGTTGATATTTTTGGGGACTATGCATATTTCTTGACAGGGTTTGGCCATATTATAGGTTAGCACAGTATATCAATAAATCCATAGGTTTATAGGTTGGTACTAGGCTATTGGCCCTAGGGCCTATACAAGCCTAGCCATAACTATTCCCTGGCTATTTCTTCCCACAATATCTACTTCCCTGGACCCCTGTCTAGCAGGACGACTGACGAGATTCCTGGGGTGAATTTCCTCTCCCATCCAATCGTCAAGGTTCCTTTTGAAGAGAGCCAAAGAGGTGCTCTGCTTGCCATGTATGGGCAGTCTATTTCAGAGTCTGGGGAGTCTCTGGGTCAGGAACCTATCCCTCCACCATGTTTTGTTCATTGTGATGACAAGGTTTAGATCCATGGAGCATGTGGCTCTAAGGGATTGGGATTTCTTTAAGTATAGCATGTCCAACAGCTCTGGGTTTGACATGGCCTTGTATGTTAAGCAAAGATTGCCTCTGAGTAGACGATATGTGACAGAGTATAGCTGGAGTTTTTTTAGATGGTCAGCATAGGGCATCTGATTTAGGCCTGTGATTCTTTTAGTGAGGTGTTTCTGCAACCTTTCCAGTTGTTGTTGATGTCTTGAGAGGTGCATACCAAATGGGGCATTTTATTTTATAATGGGTCTAATGAGGGATGAGTACAGTGGGACAATGACCTCCTTTTTTCTGGATGAAAACCCTTATTGATGTGGTGTGCCACATAGAAGGATTTCCTAGTTGTTGTGGCGATGTGGTTATCGAAGGTGAGACCACTGTCCCCCTGTGTCCCTAAGTCTCTTATCACACTTTTGGTGTTTAGTGTACTGCTACCTATGTGGTAATTCACGGGTAAATGTTTTTTCCCAAAGGGGATAATTATACATTTCTTGGCATTGAGCTTGAGCCCATGGCTCTGGCACCAGAAGCTCCAGAAGTTTCTTCAGTTATCTAAGCACCCAGAAGGGTTCCTGTAGCACTGATAAAGGAAAATGAAAGACATTGATGAATGCAATAAATGAGTATAATTACAAAGCAAACTCAAGCCACTTCCATAGATGAAAAGCATAATGATCATAATTAAACAGACAAGATCAAAATATGCATTGACCCACACAACTTAATTAAAATGAATCTGAGGGAACACTATCCATTAAAATGAGTTGACAACGTTATTTACGTGAAGCCTTACACAAAGTATTCCCAGTGCATGAAGCTAAAGTGTATTGTTCTCTTTCTGAAGCATCTTTGTTTTACAGTAATTTTTTTTTTTTACTGACTTGCTTCTTATGTTAAAGTTGCAAGTGATTTCGCAAAAACAAAGATTATAATGTGCTGCTTGACTTTTTAGTTTCACTATTTATTCATCTTTTTTCTACAACTACACCCACAAAATAATATGATAGTAGGTACTGGACAGTGATTTAAATACATTGCAAAGCATTATGGGCAAACAACTTATTTCTTTAAAAAGATCGTCTTTCTTACTTACATTGTAGTTTCAGTACTGCATCATATATTTTATTTGTTAATGTAAGTTGTTCCACCTGAAAGACCTAGTTGATGACCTGTCTTTCTAGGAACTAAGTAACATTTGACATGGAAATACAAAAGCCTCTATATTGAGTTAAGTAATAAGGCATTTGCGTTTAGCCTTTCATGATTTCATAGCAGGGATTTCCAACTCTGGAAAACATTTCAGGGGGCCATACTTATCAACAAAATAAAAATGCAAAGGCAGCACACATTTTGCATCAAAAACTGTATAAGATGGCGTTGTATATGATGAGAAGGTTGTACCTAACTTCAAGTGTTTGTTACACTTCAGTAAGTGACTGATACACTTTTAAGTATGATTTCTAACAAGCAAACTTGTCCGAAACAGTCCAAAACTGTGTACATGTAATTTTCCATTTGGAGGATATGGATTCCTGGGAATGACATTTGGGATTTAATTGACACCAGAGGTATTTCTCTTTCACAGATATATTGGGGTCTGAAAGGTGTTGTGAATATGACTGATGTCACAGAAGTTTAGGGTGAGTCTAAGGATCAGCATGACATGCACTTGAAAAGATAAAATTAATTGGCTGAGGAAAAACAATCTTACATTAAATAAAAAGAAATGCCAATTGTGTGATGCAAGAATTAGAAACACATGGAGTGTTATTATAATGGGTTAAGAATTCGCCTTGTTTCTGAAAAGGTTTGAGCAGTTGTTCAAGACAAACTACTACTTTGTGTTCTTGTTTACAAAGCATCCTGAAGTAAAGAAAACAAAGATGAGGTATTAGACCATGACTTAGAAGGGAAATTTACTGCACCTTATCAACCACTGTCTGATGAAAGGCTACTAGAATTACTGATCAGTACCCTGGAGTGGACATATAAATGAAACGCTGAGAACCTTGTTACAGCTTGGATGGCCAGATGAGAGAAAAAAGTGGGTGCATTACACATTATGTGACTAAATCCATTTTCTCAAAGTCTGCTGTTCAAATCCAGCAAAATAATTGCACATAATCATAACAATAGCAAGATGCTAGAGACAATGCTTGAGGCACAGCTAGGAAAAATCTTGACTTGGTATGTCTCACCAGATAAATATAATGGCGAGAAACTGTCAGGTACACAATGTGCTTCATAAAAACAACAGCAAAGAAGATATGTTTCCAAGTGAAATAACAGCCACTCTATGGAGCAAAGCTGCCACTAACTTTCATCAGTTTAAAGAACATCATTATCCTATTTGTGCTATTATTCAACAAAAGCAAAGGTCATAAAATTTCCGTGATTTTTTTACCAGATTCAGTTAATGTGCTTCTTATTTTTCACACCACAGGATTTCAGAGATCCTTTTTCGGACTATGTTCTACAATGTGGTAGTCAGAAGTGTCATACATTTTTGCAAGTATTCAGGCATATTGTTACCAAGATGAGACATCCACAATCAAATTGGTAGGAAGAGAGACACACAGACTGCCAACAACACTATCAGAAAATGTGCTGCTAGTTGAAGGCATGGTTATTACTTGGCTTTAAATAGGAAAATACTCTACTGCAATGTGTTGGATTATCATCTCTTCTGAATGAAGAAAAATTTTTTTACTTTGTCAGTGATGTTACAACTTGAATATATACCAAATAATAAATCAGTCTGGCAAAGATGTCAACAAACACAAAACTCTTACTATTACAAAACAGCCACAACATTGTCTATACTTATAACTGGAGAAGTTGTGAGGGTGCAAACCCTGAAAATTTACACTGTCAAGATGAAGGAAGGATAATGGAGGACATCTATACAAGACAGAACTGTCTTTATTTCAGTGAGCCACAATGACATGGCTAGTCTACAAGAGTTTACATGACCATCTATGACTGATCTGAAGATTATTCTGAATGTGACATTGTTCCAGCTTGTGACTCGTTTGATTTTCCTGACTGTGTGATGCTACATTACCTGATGGGTTTACTTTACTGGTTGAGACTACATCTACCAGTTGGTACTGTTGAGTCTGCTAAATTGGGAGACAAATAAAGACATCTTGAAGTTGGAAAAAAATATGCAGTTATGACTCCAAAGAATGACAATAGCTGCAGTTATGCGTAACTATAAATGTCTCAAATGTTCAAATGGCATTAAATTCTTCTATCTTCTGCAAGTGCCATGATACCAAAAAGTACAGACAGAGCTAAATAAGATCCCATTTAAATTTGCGGTTTTATTTTATTATATGTCTGTTCAACACTGAAAAAATGCACAGATGTCAATATCTGTTTAATTTGTCCAAGTCTTTTGGTTTTCTAATACCATGATGGAAATGGACTCCATTCCTAAGTCAAAGTATGATTAAAGTTCATGAAATTAATATTGTTTCAATCTTTGATGTTAGCAAGAAGTGGTCTTCATAGCAGCCTCAGTTTGCCCATTAATGGCTCCTTCTGCAATTCATACATATTTATATGTTTAGGTAACATATCTAATTATGATTGTAAAATTGTTTTTTATAAGACCCATTGCTCCTACCACTATTGGAACTGTTTGGGTATCCTTTTTCCACATTGCCCTCATTTCTGCCTGTAAATCCTGGTATTTTATGACTTTGTGTCTCTCTGTACATAAGACACTGTAGTCACTAGGTGTAGTAATTTCAATGCTCAATGCTATTCATGGACTACTGTTTCTGTTTTTCTCACATCTGTTTTTTGAATTATTGGTAATATAAACTTCATCATATTCTATAATGCTTTGTGGCTAATTTCCAGTGTTTTTCAACTACTTCAGTATTATAATGTTTGCACAATCCTCAATGCAACAGTCTTGCCACATTATTATGCCTTTCAGTATACAGTCCTTCTGCATTAGTATATCACAACCAGCAACAAGATGTGTGACTGTTTCCAATTCTGTATTACAAAACCTACATTTGTCTGTTTCTCCCACATGTTCAATTGACTTTGTAAATCAATGTGTACGTAGTCCACTATCTTGGGCCATCAATATTAACCTTTTGCCTTTTGGTTTAAATTCACCTCTCCTTAACCATTCCTGCATTCGATCCTGATCAACATGAAGTTGTTCCAAGAGCTTCTATACTTGCAACTGTATTTATGTATTTTCCACATTTCTTACCTTGTCATCTGATCCTTCACCTTATATTCCTTCTTTTTTGACTCATTCATTTGCTGCCTGCTTTTTATCTGTTTCTGGTTTGTTTTCCATTCCCACTTGACACATATATGCTTCTGCTAAACTAAACAGGGAAGTCATCTTAGACATATTCTCCTCATGTTTTAAAACTTTCACTACATTTGGGTCTTGTGAGGTCGGCAGATATGTATGCAGTCCCACAGTTGCAGATCTATGTGCAATTTCGAGGAAGCCCATACCTCATTCAGAATGGGGAATATATAGTCTTGCTATATAATTATTTTTATAAAACATTTGATGAGCATGAAGTATCCTTCTTGTTTTCCTGTCCAACTGATCCAGCACCTTTTGGGGCAAGTCAATCACTCCAAAACTGTACGTTAGGACAGGAAGAGCAAATTGGTTTACAGACTGGACTTTGTTCCTAGATGTCAATGCTGTTTTCAGTATTAAGTTTAGTCATTCTCCCAATGGAGAGATAATAAGTCAGCAAACAAAGGAGAGTATTATTATTATTATTATTTTTTATTTTATTTTACATTTGTTGACCGGGAATGTCTGACTGGATACATGTCCATTTTCAACAGAGGTCTGGGGAGAAAAGCTCCAAAGGTAGTTACAAAAATAAACATAACAAAAATATACATTTAAAGTTTACAAGCTCAGCAAAGACATTTGAGTTATACAGTCAAAAAACTGTGATATAGCACACAATAAAAACAAATTACATTGTATAAATACACAGGTATTACCAAAAATGTAGTCAGGTTAGAGCAAGAGCATAGCCAATGTTTATTAAGATACTGCTTGAGACTTTTCTTAAATTGTGGTAGGGAGGTCTCTCGAGTGATGGCATCAGGCAGTGAGCTCCACGTTTTACCAACAGAACTGGCAAACAGAGAGTCGACCGCACATTTTTGGATTTAACAGTTTGGACTACCAGTTTATTAGATGAGCAAAGTGGTCTAAAGTTACAGCGGGGTTAGATAATATTTTTAAGAGCAGGAATATTATCTGGTTGGTTAAGTACTTTGTGAGCCATTATTAGTTGGTTGTACTTTAATAGGCTGGACAACTCTAGCCAGCCCAGATAGTTTAGTTGTTTACAGTGATGTGTTCTGTAAGGCATACCAGTGGCAAATCTAGCTAGTATTGTTGGAATTGAAGTCATCCTCAAGTCTTGGTAAGTACCTTCACAAGGTGAACCCTGTTTTTCACAAAATCTCACCAAGACAATACTGATATATAGGCAGTATTTTATATTGCATATATCATGGACAGAAGTAGGTGAAAAAAAAGATAGCTGGGTGCACAAGACCCAGGATAAAAAGTGCCCAATCCTGGTTGGTGCACTGGTGACAGAAGTGGAAAAAATGACAGTGTAGAATCCTGAAAACACAGAAATATTCCTACAATGGGGCTAGGCCAGGCCCAGGAGGAGGATGGCCCCCAAGGTTTTAGAATGAAGTAGTAGTCCACAAAAATCACAAAAACTGATAGACCAAAAAAGTGCCATAAAAACAATAGAGTGGACTATTGAGGATAAGAAAAAAATTATGTGTTGCTACGATTATGCAAGAAACCCAGAATTTCCACACAGAAGATATATAAAAAGATTAAGAGAGAAATTAGAGAAAAAATACTTCCACAAGAAAAACTGTCAGAAGATTCAAATAAAAGAAATAGAAACTGATGTCATGGATTACCTGCAAAGTGAAGGATTTAGTGTATAAAATCTAACTCTGATAGCATCACAGCAGGATAGAGCAATGGATCCCCAAATTAAGGAGAAACCAGTGGAGTGGGACACATCTGATCAGTTGTCATATAAAGATACTTTAGAGCCTTCCATAGGAAGCCAGTACAAATGTTTAACTGGAGTTGCACAGCAAGGGAAGGAACAGGAAACTGTGGCAGCTCTGATGCAGTCAATGCTATGGAGTGATAGGCCAGTGAGTTCTCATATGAAAGAGGAATGGATTACACATGATGCAACTGAAAAGAATGTGGCACAGGAAGATGCTCTGGAACTTTCTATAGAATACCCACAGGAAATAGAAAACAAAGAATGCACCCTCAGTTTAGAAGAAAATGATTTAAGAGAATAGTTTCTTGAATTAATAGAGATAGACAGAAATATTAATATCAATGAAAGAAATATACTACAGAAAGTCAATAAAACCCCAAAAGTTAGAAGTTTAATAAAATAAATGAGCACAGTAATTAGTACTGTTCACAGAGATTCATGCAATATAACATAAGTAAATAGGATATATTACTGTGCACCTAAACTGATAAACAGATAAAGTCTTACCACAAGAACATAGGGAAGTAAGGGAAAGGAATGGGAGAAATCAAATGCCATCATGGAAGTATCGAATAGAGAAAACTATAAAGCAATTAAGATAGGAAGTGTCACTGTTAGAAGAGGGAACAGATCAACAAAAAATGCTCAGAAAGATAGATGTGATAAAGCAATGCACAGTATCAGAACAGATCAGGAACTATGGTGTACTATCGCAAATAATAAAGTAAAAATATCAGCACAGGCAGAAAAACTTAAAAGATATGTAGATAAATATAAAGGAAACATACAAAATAAGCAATGTATTGATGATCCAAAATGTTTTATAGAGAATTTGGAAACAAGGCAAAAGGAATTGAAACAGCACCACAAAAGAAGAAATATATACATTTTGGATAAATATCTATCAAGATTATGTGGAACATAACAAAGAGGCTAAATAGATAGAAGTAGTAAAAGAAAAAAAAAACAAGAAGCTCAAATGTACAGCATATGAAATAGGATGAAGTAATGGCCAAAGTTAAGAAAAGCTCCTATTGGAAAACCCCATGCCTAGATGCAGTACCTAACTTCTGGATAAAAGTATTAACATCTTTACATGAAGATTTAGCCATGAGTAAGAACTATTTGTATGCACACCCTGAACAGATACCATCCTATCTAACAACAGAAAAAAACAATACTCCTACTCAAGAATGAACCTGCAAATTATTCTAAAAACTATAGGCCAATAACTTGCCTTCTGACTATGTATAAACTATACACTGGAATTGATGTCAACAGAGTTTATAGTCATTTAGAAAAAGACGTAGTCATGGCAATATAACAAAAGTGTAACAAAAGAAAGTCATATGAAACAAAGGATTATTTGTTGTTTGTTAAATAAAGTCATAATGGAAAACTGTAAAAAGGGTAAGAATCTAAGTATGGGATGGATAGACTACAAAAAAAGTATTTGACAGTATCCAACATTAATTGATAAATGAGTGATTAAAAATGTATAAGATACACCCTGCACTGATCGATTACATTGCAGCAGTCATGAACAGTGGAAAACCATCTTGCAGTTAAGTCGTGATAAAGGACAGATTATGATTCCAGTGATAAAAATTCAAAAGGAGATATTCCAGGGTGAGTATCTGTCATCACTGCTCTTTTGTTTTGCCCTTAACCCATTAAACTGTCTACTTAACAGATTAGGTCATGTCTATAATTTGGCTGCCAAAATAACAGCAAAGTGTAAAGACTTATTATCTTCTTTTGGTAGATGATTTAAAATAGTATAGCTCATCAGGAGAGGAACTGAAAACACAACTGCAAGTGATCAAACGTTTTTCAGATGATATAAGAATGTCACTTGGTCTTGATAAGTCTGCAAAAGCAACCTTTAAGGCAGAAAAACTGCAGCACCAAGAAAACATAAGTTTGGGGCAGGAATGTCATATAAAAGAAAGTGAGCAAGATAGAGTGTATAAATATTTGGGAATAGATGAATGATCAACAATAAAACATGAACAGATGTGAATAAAACTTAGTAAGGAATATTTTAGAAGACTAAAAGTCCAATGGGACTTGTTTGATTTCTTTACAGACTAAAGACATTTCTCAGGACACTATCACAGGTAAATAAAACCTAATATGTCAGCAATGCATGCTCGAAGGAAAGTATCTGTAGCTCTCAAAAATAAAATGGGGCAGCAATTAAAGTGAATGGAAGGCTTATATTTCATTAAGAACCAATTACAGTGAACATAATGTGTAAAGAGTATTATAATCACTGTGAAGAAAGAGAACATTTGCACCAGTGTTGATCCACTATAGCCAAATAAAAAATGTAAAGAGAGCATTATCCATTGCTCGTATTTGAAAAATGGTCTCAAGAATGCCAAAATTCAGTAAATGTGTTTGAAAAGAAAAAAGAATGACAATAAGTTATTTTCAGTAGTATGTGCTAATTGTAGATTCTGGTAGATAAAACTAAATGAAGCAACCCACATTCTTAACATTTAATATGGCATTAAGATTGTACAGATTCTTTAAATTTCTGTCTGTCATTTCAACAGCACAAGAGGAATTCCAAAAAGCTATTCTACAAGTAGCTGAAGTCTTAGAAAGTGTCAAATCAAAGCCAGTGATCAGTTATTCTGTCATATAAAAAACAGGGATGAAAACAGATTGATACAGCTGCTAAACAGATAAAGTCATTACAAGTAAGAACAAATATAAATTAAGGGTCACACGTTTAAATATTTGGGTTGCCATATTCTATTGTCAGTGGGAATAAAGGCTGAGAGAAAGGCATAGCAATTGTGCAAATGTCATGACCATGAGATGAGCAGGTATTACACAGATCCTCGGAAAGATGCAGCGTCATCCAAAGTTTGTACCTCATATGTCTGATATGTCTATGCCTCTAAGAAAGAGTTAGAGAAATTCATAGACTGGAAATGAAGCTATGCAAAAAAATAGAATTTTGAAATGCTCATGGTGCAAGCTACAGGTGGACCAGTACTGAATTATCGTGATGTAAATAAGGCAGTGGTGTTACAAATGGACACAAATCAAATGGTAGTGTTGCTGTTACCAAGAAGGAAAATAAATTAGTTACTTAGTGGTCTATGACACTTACATATGTACTTTCTGTTTTGGAGTCATCTGCAGACTGGAGAAGACATGCCTGTCCACTGCAGGCTATTTATCTCCTTCTGCATCATCACAATGCAGGACCACAAGAAATTCAAGAATTTACTCAGCAAATGGGAAGTAAAACACTAACTTAAAAAGAATTAGTCACAATTCAGAAACTAAAGTAAAAGCAACATATTTTAGAATTAGAAACTCCACTTTAAATGATGAAAATATAATTACTGTAAAAAGAAACAACACACTTTTTCACATGATCTTTAAATACACAAATGCCAATCAGTATCTCTTCATCTTATGCACCAATTGATCGCAGTTTGGACACTGAAGACCTTCAAACCTGCTTTCAATTATACCCAAAAGTACATGGTGTTAATATTTGAAGGTTTGTAAGTAGAAATAAATGATTAGGATATGTAGAAACTTACTATGGGACAGTTTAGACATGGGATTCTCAGTAATAATGGTTGGCACCTACTACATTCTCCAGTCAAATATTCTCAGTCTAATAGGTGTATGCCTCTCATACAAAAAATTCCATACAAATAGCTGTAGCTTAAATGAGAAAAAAAAATGGGAACAATGTGCTACTATCACAAAAGTTTCACTCATCACATAGGATGAATGAGTAATGAGAGGAACAGATTTCACCACAATCTTTTGTTTATGGCTAACTTAGCCAATGACTAAAGTAAAAAAAAATACATTTATGTCAAAATTAGACTACATATGACCAGTGTGAAGTAGAGGAATAAAGCCTCAACTAGGGCCCAGATGACAGACTTAAGTTTTATTCATTTCTCTGGTGCTGAAAGAACCAGAAATAAGAGTCTGGGAGTGAGCAGCTATAGTCATCAAGACAGCAAATACTATACATGCTTGTACTCCATTGGTTCACCACACAAGACTGCATTTTGGTGTCACCAAAGCAGTGAGCCAAAGCTGCTTTCCAACCCAAAGGATCAGTCAGGTGACTATAGCTGCTCACTCCCAGACTCTTATTTCTGGCTACATCTCAAGTTCTTCACTCAGGAATCAGTTTTCAAGGCCAAAATATTGAGTGCACAAAGGCCCAAAATCAAAGAAAAAATGTAAATACTACTCTAATTTATGTGAAAAAGGTTACATGTTTTGAACCACATGCGTTTTCTGAACAATATAAAGTGTGAAAGTCTAGTGTTTGGCATTACTGATGTCTGTAATTCACAGTGATTTATCAGAAAATAAAATATTTTATGAGAAACAAGGCAAAAACAGAAAGGAAAATCAAGAAGGTTCTGCAAAACCATGAACAGGTTCATAGGTGTGTACTAGGCTAATGGCCCTGGAGCCTTTACAAGCCTAGCTCATAGAAGTGCCCTGGCATCATGCCGCCCAACTTTGGTTCTCAGAACCTCTATCAGGTACAGCCACTGCAGTGATTCCTGGGGTGAACTTTCTATTTCCCATCTACTCATCAATATTTCTTTTGAAGAGGGCCAGTGAGGTGTTCTGCTTGACATGTATGGGAAGCCTGTTCCAGAGCATGGGCTGTCTCTGGGTTATGAACCTGTCCTTCCACCTTGTTGATTGTGGTAATGAGGTTGAGGTCTCTGGAGCATGTGATGCAGAGGGATTGGGATTTCCTTAGATGTAGCATTTCAAACAGAGCTGGGCCAGACATGGCTTTGCAAGTTAAGCAGAGATCGCCTCTTAGTAGATGATATGAGACAGGGAATAGCTGGAGTTTTTTTGAGTCTGTCCATGTAAGACATGTGTTTAAGGCCTACTAGGATACTCTTCGTGAGGTACTTTTATGGCCTTTCCAACTGTTGCATGCATCTAGTAAGATACATGCCAAATGGAGCATTATACTCGACGAGTGGCCTAATGAGGGAAGAGTAGAGAGATATGATGACCTCTTTCTTCCTGGATGCAAAACCCTTGGTAATGAGATGTGCCACATAGAAGGACTTTTTGATCACAGTTGCAATGTGGTGGTTGAAGGAGAGGTTACTATCAACCTGTGCACCCAGATCTTTTCTAATGCCTTCAGTGTTCAGTGGGCTCCCATTGATGTGGTAATTAGTGGGAACTGAGTTTTTCCCAACGGGGATGATGACACATTTTTTGGCATTAAGCTTAAGGTGATGGTTTTGACACCAGTCATTGGTCTCAGTGAGGCCTTTCTGTAGGATGTCTAGATCACTTGGGGAGTTAATAATGGCTCCCAGCTTGCAGTTGTCTGTGAACTTGGTCAGCCAGAGTCCCTCTGTGTTGGCCTGGACTTCTGAGAAGTAGATACCAAACAGGAGAGGACCCAGACTGATCCCTGTGGGACTCCACTTGTGACCAGTCGGCAGTCTGACTTGGAGTTCACTACTTTCACACTATGGGTTCTATCTGTGAGCTAATTTGCAACCCACCTAGTGATATAGTGGTGGATGCCTAGTTTGGTGAGTTTATCAATAATTCCTGACTGGAGAATGGTATAAAAGGCCTTGGCCAGATCGAGGTAGGCTGTATGAACTGCCTTGCCCTCATCCACAGCTCTGGTGACTGAGAAGTCAACCAGGTTGAGCAGGCATGATCTACCTTTCACAAAACCAAATTGCATGGGATCTAGAGTTTGGGGATTCCTTCCAGTAACTGAGATGTATGGCTAGAAGCCTGACCTATCATAATGGTAGTAGGTGCCAGCTGTTAATGAAATGCAAGCACTTGATTAGGCAACGTAGTGCATTTGTTTATCCTTATTGAAGCACTATACCATGATCTGCTTATCTGGAACTCTGTATCTTAAAAGTAGCTGCCTAGTGTAGGGGTGGAAATGCAATACTTAGAAGATACAGTGAGGTACTCATTCCTGCAGACACTTGTATTTCAAGATGAATGCATTGCTACAACATGGTAAATCATTTCAGTAACATATTCTGTAACACTGGGGGAATCCTTTAATAACTTTAGTGAAGGCACTACATTCCTTTACCTTTAGTGAGGGCACTACGTTCCTTTACCTTTAATAAGTGTGCCACAGTCCTTAAATGACAGTTACAATGATTTAACGGAACAGCCTACTGTTCCTTATTCCTGTGTCATCAGTTTTGGACCAAAGCTGTTGTACAGGCAATGAAAAGTGTTAAGGTTAACGTTTTTAAAACAGAGTGACAATCTTTGCACATCCTTATATTATATTCACATGAATGATAACATGTTCAAGGCTCCCTTGCACCTTGGAATCTGTAAACGGAGTCCTTTGGTAAGTATATCATAACATATCTACCCTGATAAACAAATTTTTCTAGCAATATTAACTGCTACTTAAGTAACTGTATCCAAATCATATTTTACAGATTTGAAAACAAATTGACAACTCAGAGTGCCATGGTCGTGGACATTCTGGACACATCATCCATAAACTTCCACTTTGCTAAGACTAAAGTACCACAGCCAGATAAAATAAGGACAATAAACTAGTTCTGATTATTTATATTCTTTATTCAAGCATGCAGTATGCCAAACATAGCGCTCAACCTTTCATCTCCAAAATGAGGAACACTCGCCTTCATAATGTGGAACAAATGGGCAAAATGTGGAACACATACTAATGGCTTACTAACAACTTCAACAAGGAAGTTCATAGGATGGTTAAAATATGCTGATTTTACTTATAAAGAAGGTCCTTTAATGAATTAATATGATTAACGTCTATTTATAATGGATTTCACTTAAAAAAATTCCCAACACTGAATGTGTGACAGACTCTTTCAATGTGGAACTTTGAGGAACTTTGAGGAACATGAACTTTTTAAGACCCCAAATGAGGTACGTTCCTCGTAATGAGGTACACTTGAGAGGTATGATGCCAAAGCCTTTGCAGTTAGCTACTGTCTGCAGCTTCTGTTTTCATTGTTATGAATAAAGGAAAGCAAAACTAATACAATAACCTTTGGCAACATATCAAATATCACTCCAGTGTTCTTGTACTTGGCATATTTAATGTCATCTAATTGGGAACATGTCCATGGCAGTCTGTTAACAACTTAACAATCTCAGACTTTGTTTGTTAATTGTATCCAGACACTAAGTTCTTTTGTGTTTGCCACCATATTCTTTGATCTGTAGATAAACTTGGTACCACAGTTTTCGATAAATATCTATGCAAACCTAACACACTTTGCATATGTAACACAATTAACAATAATAGCTACAAAGCAATCTCTGTCACTATACCTTTATTCTTTCAGCTCAGAGATGTCTGAACAACTTTATGAGATTGTTATGAAAGAACAACAATAATAATACATAACTGCTAAAATGTGCATCAACAACTAAATCAGTATGAAATGCATTAACTGTATCAGCTCCATATCAAATAACTCCTTGATGAAGGTCCTAGCACAATATATTCCATATTCAGCAGAGTGACCCAGGCTGTCTGTTGTTCAATCATCACCATCACTGAATGCCCTCCCTTGCTCAGAATTCTGCAAACCAACATTACTGACAGTCGCAATTCACAGACAGTGCTAATGGCAGAAGTACCGATGCCCGATGATGAAAAAATATTGTGACACTGTGTACATGCATCTTCTAAACTATGAAGATTATTAGCTATGCTGCAGCAAGAAAATAATACAGATACTGACATTGTAATGTTACCCAAAGCTGTACTATCAATGTTTGATTATGTCAAGTCTGTGTTTTTCCACAGGTACTGCAGGACAGGTGACGAATAATCATACTTTCTATTTTTTTTCCTTCTTCTGACAGAAATCCCTTTAGTTGCACAGCTGCTACAAACATGCTTGGTAATCAGGTTAAATATATGCTTAGGTTCTTGGCTTGTTGTTTCACATGAAAAAATTCAAATAGTGTGTATCCAACCAATAAACAATACAGAAAAAAGTCCAATCTTTTCCGTGGTGAAGAAAACAGTATTTAATGATTTCAAAAACAGGCAACGTAAGCGCTTTCGTCTTGAGCACAAGACTTCATCAGATGCCAAGACATTAAAAGTGCTGTTCTGGAGGAGTGGGAGAGAATGAGTAATTTATTTTTGGTGAGGATAGATTCCATTTTTTTCCAAATAAATATAAAAAAATATATAGAGTTTTATATATACATATGATTTGGGTTTTAGATGTTCTGGTCTCAATGTTATGAAATTAGATGTTATGGGTTTTAGATGTTTTGAAGGGGACCCATATATCTATATATCTATATCTTTATCTATATCTATCTGTATATATATATATATATATATATATATATATATATATATATATATATATATATATATATATATATATATATATATATATATATATATATATATATATATATATATGTATATATATATATATTTATATATGGGTCTACTTCACAGCACCCAGAACACTAACGTTTCACATGAGGTAAGTAACTGCTTGGCCATCCTGTTGAACTTTGCCCCTTACCCCCTGCGGTAATGTGATGTTGGAGTTGATATATTTAGTTAGAGGGGTGTGGGGGCTAAGGTTCCCACATTGGTGTGTTTAGTTTTGTTTCATTTAGTTTTTTTATTCGGGATGGCCAAGCAGTTATTTACCTTATGTGAAGAGTCAGTGTTCTGGGTGTCGGTCTTCTGAAGTTCTCAGTCCTTTTGTCTTAGCCAAGTGGGAGTCAGGTAAGTGGGAGGTTAATCTACTGAAGCAGACGGGTCTGGGACTAATGCATGAATGGCCGTTTCACCGAATCTGAAACAGCCGGGCATACTTACGCGAAAGTGCTTTTCACCAAAGAAGCACTTTCATGGAAGTATGCCTGGAGGTAGAGGGAGTTGTGGGGGGAGTGACTGTTGCGGAGATCATACTATGGTGCTGTTAAAGCAATTTTTCCCTTTTCCCCACTGTAGTGCAATCTCGGAGTGAGAATAATAAAGTAGGGGGGGTGCGGAAGGCACAGCTCCCTACATAGGGGGTGCATTGCATAAATGTTAATTTACTGTTTTTTTTAATTTTTTTTATTTTAACACACTTTAGCGAAAGCATTTTTTCGGTCAAAAGCGCTTTCGCTAAAGTGTGTTCAGCGATAATGGACAAACACACACACACACACACACACACACACACACACACACACACACACACACACACAGAAAACAGAGAAGGGTGTAGGAGGAAGGGTTAACAATAAGTTAAATGTATTGACATTATTTACAAAAGTTAGAAATATACACAAGAAAACTATGTTGGACTGACAAGTGTAAGGAAAGGCAGATGTACAGAAGGCAGACAGACACAAAAAAAGATGGTGAAGAAACTCTTGCAACTAATACCACTCAGGTTAGGAGGACTTCACTGATTTCCCTGCCTGAAGTTCCTAGACAGGAGGGACCTTGATGGTGAGGGGGCTGTGGTCTCCAGTGGCTCGGTGGTTGGAGACGTCTGGATTAACAAGTCTTGCACCCTCTGTAGGATACTTTGGTATGGGCTCCACTGACAATTTACTGCCTTCGCCATTGCATCCAACACTAGTTCCTGAAATTCGGCATGGTATCTTTCCAGGCGACCATAGCATGGAATGCCCACAGGGCTAGAGCTATACTTTTATCCTCTGTAAAAGGCCTGAAATAGGCAGGCAGGTATAGTTAATTTCTCCCATACATGTTTACAGTTGGGGTTCCCTGGTACTACTGGATTGGTAGAAAGAAAAAGAGACAAGAAAAGGGACTCATTAAACATTTCATAGCAAATGCCTTTATTTTACAGAGAAAAATGAAATCATTGATGTTTTTATTCAGTACTTTTAAACTGGCAGTAATTAAATATATGATACAAATTAACTCTCATACCAATAAGTACTGATATGCACATATTCAATTAAAAGTCTGTTTACACTGTAGAATTTGATACCTTTGTTACACTGAATTTCCATAATCATAACTGAAGAACTATATGCACTTCTGGAACATATGGCTGATAATCGTTATATGTTTTCGAGAAGACTTGTGGGAAAACTCCTTCAGCACAGATGTCCATAGCCAGAACTGTGTTAATTCCCAAAACAGAATATACTCCAACACTGAAAGCACTTCAGTCAATGCATAATACCCCAAAATCCAGCTAGCAAGAAAATAAAATTCTTAGATTTGCTCTCCTCACTGATAAGAATTCATACTGCAGCACCCTATGCAGTAAGGAACACTGGCTCCCCAATACTTACACAGCTACGTACCTTCCAAGTACTATTTTATTTAGAACACTAACACAAGGCTACTGCAACCCCATCAAAAGGCTGTTCCAGATAAGACAGCAGAACTATGCTTTTTCAAACAGCTAAGAAAATTCACTTGCATTAATCAGGCCTAAATTTAATCATATAACTGGAAAAAAAACTCTCTCAAGAACAGGATCTGTTATTTGGAGCCAACTGCCTGCCAAACTATGAAATGTGTCTACTTTCAAAAATAATCTTAGGCAACAACTGCAAAAAGAATCCATGTACACCTGCTTTTGAAACATTGGCTAACGGCAACAGGTTACCCCTTTTGAAGACCATTCATCCTATCTATTTTGCTTTGTAAATAATGTAGTTACTGAAAATGTTTTTGCAACTTTAACCTGCTGTAATGGACTTAATTAAATAACTTACTGTTGTTGGCTACTTGTTGTTGTACTTTTGTATCTTGTCATGAATGAAAAAGGTCATTGGACCAGCTCAGCAAGATTGGTTATCAAACTGTAAAATTAAATAAATAACTAAATAAATAAATATTCTCACTGGCAACTTGGCAGTGTTTTTTTCCTCCATTTATAATTTGCCTCTGCTATAACATTCATTACAGAAGTCATCTGTAATTCCTGACTACTTTTTTGGTGCAGTTTCAGAACTGTAAACAATATAGATATGATTTCCTTTTTACAAACACATATCTGTTATCATTTTTGCTAAACCGTCCTTATTGGTTGGGGACCAGCCTCACCTGCCTAGTCAAGTGCAAACTGTGGTTTAGACAGAGGCAGGCAGCAATGCCCAAACTAACATACCTCCCTACACAAAACTTCTAGAAACTTTCTAACATACCCCCTAATAAACACCCATGATACATAGGGACACAATTTGGTTGTATTGTACAACTAGGTTTATAAAGGCCCTGGTGGTCATTAACCTAATAAATACCTGTGTAGCTTTACCTATGCCTCCATTGCTCACTGGTACAGGAGATGCCACTAAGGGATGTCCATTCATCCCCAGCCTTGTCCAAACAAAGGGACCTGCACCCATTACCTCTATCATCTCCAGGTATGTAGCCTGCAGCAGGTGAAGAAGATCTTTGTCTTCTCGCACCATCGTGGGGCTCTGTTCTGAACTTTCATGGAGGACATCCTCTCTATGCCAGGTTCAAATCAGAAGGAAGAGGCAGGTATCAAAGTCAGATGGATCCTTGACTGATTGCCACATGGTCACAATGTTGAACGGCTAAAAATCAAGCTGATAACATCAATGGACAGAACAGAGAATTGAAAAATAAATAAATAAATAAATAAATAGATAAATACATATATATAAATGTTTTTCCAGGCGGAAGTTCCCCTGCATCCCCATACCACCTGCTAATTTTATATCTATATCTATATCTATATATATATATATATATATATATATATATATATATATATATATATAGATCTAGGACTATTGAACAAAAGTTCAATAGTCCAAATCCGCAATCACCGAACACACTTTAACAAAAGCGCTTTCACCAAAAAAGCGCTTTTGTTAAAGTGCGTTAAAAAAAACAATACATATACTTTTATGCAGGGGGGAAAGCCCCCCTGCACCCCCCACCCCCTACTTTAATATTCTCACTCCAAGATCGCACTACAGTGAGGAAAAGGGAATATTCCCTTATCCATACCGTAGTATGATCTCCACAACAGTCATTCCCCCACAACTCCCTCTTGCTGCAGGCATACTTCAGTGAAAGTGCTTTTTCGGTAAAAAGCACTTTTGCGGAAGTATGCCCGGCTATTTGTGCTTCGGTGAAAAGTTCCTTCGGGGATCAGTACCGATCCCATATATATCTATCTATATTATATACATATACATATATATATGTATGTACATATATATGTATGTACATACATATATATATATATATATATATATATATATATATATATATATATATATATATATACATATATATATATCTATATACCTATATATATATATATATGTGTGTGTGTGTGTGTGTGTGTGTGTGTGTGTATGTATAGCAATGTTGATATCCCACCACAGTGGGGAAGGGTCATTTCAATAATCCTTGCTGTTCCACAATCACAGTTAATGTATACCCTGCTCACTTCTGTGCTTCGTATTATGACGGTTTATGTTACTGGCTCACTCTTTAGCCATTTAATATTCATGGGTACCCAAGTGTGACATCTCTCAGACCTGCAGCTTACACACTTCACTGATGCCTGCTGGGTACTGGAAAGAGTTGCTTTCACAGAATAGCTGCTCATATACCTGCTTTGCACAGGAAAGCAAAGGCAGTAATAGTCTATATGCATGTGCATGTGCTTTTTGTGGCTCATGCATAGCAGAATGAACTTAGCTATGATGACAAATGCACTTTCACAGATGCATAGTAATATGTTTCATAGATCTGAGCACAGAAATGCCCCATTTGCATAAAACTTGTACAGAATTTGTTAAATGTTTCTAGGCTTCACCATTTTGACTGCTGCTGCTTGGCACTGCATTTCTGCCATGTTTGATGAAAAATTAGGAATAAAGCAGAAGATCAAAATAGAAGAACTAGGCTGTTTACATTGCATTTTATTCTTAGAGATGCATGATTAACATCTGAAATACTGGTAAGAATAATGCTATAGTTACATATTGCGCTCCTACATGCTACTGGCTTTGATGTGTAAAACCATCATAGTAGCTGAATATTCAGTAGTTTAACATCACAGGAGATGTTTACTGCAGAGTATCTACTATTAGCTGGAAATGGAAATGTACAGCACCAAGTTACAGAGGACTTACTGCATTTTAGGGAGGAAATCATCAGTAAAGTAGCTGTCACTCTCAGTCCCCTCATTCTTCCAGCACTTTTTTCTAGGCCGGCATCACAATGTATACATTCTTAAATATGACTTTCATACAGAATTTTTTAAACACACCACAAATGTGAATGTTATAAAAGGAATTAAGTACCACAAATCTGAATGTGAGAGACTTATTGCAACTGTCACATGCATACATAATTTTTATTTTCTTTACTAATTTACATTAGTCTTTGCAATGTATGTGAGTGAATTGATTCACTTCAGAATGGGTATGGCTCCAGTAATTAGTGCAAAACTTTTACTTCTAGGGGAAATATGTTACAGTATCAGGAAACAAGACACGGGAGAGACAATTTCAGGATAACCATGCCCTCATGGATGGACTCAGGATCCGTGGAAAAATGTATCTTTGGAAAAAGGGAGCCAAAACAGACAGAGAGAGCCAAGGTGTATAATAAAGTCATGGCTGACATAAATATTATAGGGGAAAGAGAGAGCACATTGGCACAGTGCAGGGAAAAAAATAATAACATGGTGTCCCATGCAAGGAGTAACGCTAAGCAGAATGCAACTTTGTAGTGGTACCAGCGGTATGCCTTCCACTGTCCAAATGTTAACTCCTGATAATGGTATATGTTCTCTTTAAGAGGCAATAACTATAACACAGAAGAAGACAGCACTGAGTTCTCAAGAGGTAGCCTTGACACCAAGTATTTTGAGAAACCTTCAACATACACACAGATGATGTAGAGGATTAGTCTATTCCTGGCATTGTTAATTTCAGGGCATTTGTACATTTATATGGTTAATGCATACATAATTGTGAAATGTTTGTTCATCAGGTAGTCCATCAACAGCAACTGTACCACCACATCAGCACACAGCACATAGTAAGTGTGGACATCATAAATGCCAAAGTAACTCAGATGCTTGTCACTGGTGGAATTAATTACATATTTATGTGTTTTCCAATGGCGTCATCACTTGAAGCAATCATATTCTGTGGTGTACCTCAGCAAGCTGATGCTGATAACAGAATGGCTGTTAATGATGATGTCATTACTTTCATACTCAGCCATACCTCTCAACCTCTTACAGCAAAAAAATCTGGGCAAAGCCTAAAATGATGGGGGGAGGGGGACAAATAGGTACAGATTTTAAATATTGCTCTTACAAGCATAAATTTTCTGAAGGATGTGGAGTCTTAAACTCAAATATTTGTCATTATTTAGTGACTTCAATCCTTAGCTATTTGCCAGAAAAGTACAGATTTTAGGAGGAACACACCAAAAATATGAGGCAAAAAATCTGGACATTCTGTGAAAATCTGTACAGTTGAGAGGTATGCTCTTAGCACAGCATCAGGACAGTGCCACACAGTCTCAATGTGAACTGGCAGGGTCTTATACCCTCAAATAGATGGATAAGTCCATAGCCAGTGAGACAGGATCACACACATAGTGAATAAAGATGACATTACTTTAACAGAAGGGTTGGGGGAATGCCATATGGTGCAATACCTTTTCCTTGTGGACATGTTGAACCCCAGAAGGAAGACTTAGTTATGTCCGAGGCTCCAGTTCACTGTTATGCCTAAACACAGGGGTGGTAGGGGAGGATATCTTTTGCATTAACTCCCAAGACATACACGGTCTTGTCTGCCCATCAGTGGATGTTCTGTGACATAGTTCAGGCCCGGACTGCAGCCATTGAACATCAGATAGATGGTTAGAGTGCTACAGAATATACATGAGGAATTTCACCAGTACGTGGGAATAATGGGCATCGGGGGCAATGCCATAACGATCCTTGTGTGCAGTATGGTTGCACATATGGCAGCCATGTCAACACTCTATCCACACACTATGAAGGAGTTATCAGATGGGCAATGGAGTCACTTTTGCATGTAGTCAATGGAATTTCCACATACATTATGGTTTATTAAGCTGAACACCACATGTTCCAACAAGGTGCTGCAGGTATTCCTGTAGATTCACTCAAGAAGAAAAAGGCAAGTTGACCTGATCACATTTCTACATCATGGGGTAGAAACTCTTGAGTTAAGATCTCAGTCTTGCAACATTGTTCAGTCATTATAAAAAGGTTTCCTCTGCATCCAGTGGATCCTGTTATCAAACCAAGTCAGCACCAAACTGATGTACTAGCACTTGGTCATGATCAGTAGGACCATCGCTGGCATTGTTATTAGGATACATTGTGTATGACTCATTCTAAATGTAACATGATTTCATTTGCTATGATGCATGCTTTACTCACCAGCAAAAGAAGTTGCACAATGGCATAGGGGCATTTACCTCCATGCTTGTTGAAAAAAATAAAGAAAAAAAAACAACTAAATTTTATATTTCCAAATGAAAAACAACCGATATTTCCATTTCTAATTAAGCACCACTTCAGAAACACATGAATTTATTTATTCAGACTACAGCAATAAACTCTTTCATATCACCTGCTATTTTATAGGTCCCAACACCCTGCTTGTTTAAGTAGCACTTTTGCCACTAATCACTATACCCCATACAAATGGTGATGGCTGTAAACATATGAGCAAGATATTTGTGCATGATGCATGAAGAAACATTTGATGTACAGTGCAAGTTGACAATGTGTCACACAGCATAGCCAACAGGTAGCACTGCATGCACCAAGTGATATCTTTGTAACTTTACACTGTTATGTAGTGAATGATATGGACCATAGCTGTGGACTAGATGTCAGCACTACATCTGCACACTACTGTACTATGCATGAGCCTGACAGAGCCATTGCCATGCTGCCGTCAGCTAATCACTGTTGTTATCCACTGTTGATGGAAGAAAAAGGCTAAATGAAGTGTTTAACAGGTTTAAAAACAGTTTGTGCTTCACACTGCTTTTCTGTGTGGCAATGGTAAGTGTTCAGTGTTGGAATGCACTTAGCACTCCTTCACTTTTTTTCTCTAAGTATTGTAGCACAACAGAGCAGGTGAAGCTCTATGCAGTACAATGAATAATAGTGATCAATATGATCATGTCCCAGCTTTTTATGTGTTCCTGACAAGAACTTCAAGATTCATCTCCTGATCTTCACTCTTGAGAGGAATTTCTTGCCAGTTATATCTTGAAAACATAACAAGATGGTTATAATCAAACACCTTATGTGGCTTGTGCCACAATTAAAAAAATACTGAAGTGAAGTGTAGTGAAATGTATTTTCAAAGTAAGACACCCTAGCCTCGCAGTCAATATGTGGAGAAAGCCCACATAATGAGGACATTTTTTTCTCCCGCCAGTACTGGGTGATGTGTCTGAGCTTCTTTGTGGTCTCCTTTGGATGTAAGCTTAGTAAGAAACTATGAACCTTATATTTGACACATGATTTTCTTTGTGTACATATCTCACATATCAAAAAACAAAATAAAGAAAGTGAGACCAACTTTGGTTAAGTCACAGATGTTTGCTACTTGCCATTTGCCCCTTTCCACATGCTAACACCTCCTCAGTATGCAAAAAATAAATCATTCCTAAAATATATTGCACTGCTCCTATTCCCTTGATCCACGTTATGTTCAGTAAAAACTTTCTGAAATTTCATATTCTTGAATTGCATCTTTCACTGTTAGGTTTGTCTCTTATGGACAGACTACTTGCCTCTTTTCCAAGCAATCTTCTGAGAAATATGTTTTCATAATGGGTGCCAACATTTTTATATATTGCAAGTGACAAACTGTAATATTTCCTAATTTTGAAGTTTTTAATTTTCATCATGATCAATTCTCCCTCTGTAAAGAAAACAAAAATCTTCAGCAGGTCCCTTGGCTAGATTTTCTATTAAAAGATGAAAATAAATGTTTCTAAATTACTCCGCCCAGCTAAAGCTGTTCACAGTGAATTATACTGGCATCAAGTCCCTTCACCCCTGTGTAAATTGCATTAGAAATATTTATTTCTCCTTTCTGATTTAGTTGTTCTACACTTTGTTCAATGATAAAGAAAGCAAAACAAGGAATCCTCTATCTTCAGGCTCTCCATCACTCCTTCTGCAGAAAGGAATCCCCAAGGATCTATTCTGACATCTCTTCTCTTTTCTATCAACATGAACAATATCTCTCTTGGTTTATCCCGTCTCCCTTTCATCCTTTATTTTGATGACATGGACCTGTTCCACTTCAACCTTTCAGTCTCTTCTCTTTTTATGACAATACTTTATTATTATTATTATTATTATTATTATTATTATCATTATTATTATTAATTATTATTATTATATTTTTAAACAAGAAACATATTTATTAAATTACCACTTATGACATATGCAATCATACATTTATATAAATGAAAACAAACCATAACGACATATTTTTAGTTGCAAACATTATGCATCACTTATCCAGTCAGTGTCAGTCAAGCATTACATAGCTCATTCAAATCCTGCTTTCTATTATATCTCATTCCTCCTCCAAAATGTTATGCTGTAAGTATTGTTCCCACAATTCCTATTTTTTCTATGTAATTTGCTGCTACTCTTTTCTAAAGATCCCATTTCCAGTTGTTTTATGTCTATTACTATATTCACTATTTCTAGTTCAGTTGGTTTAGACTATGACTTCCATTTTCTTGCAATAGTTTTTTTTTTGGCAGTCACCATAATTATACTCAGCAAGGCCTTACTATGTCTAGGCAATTCCAAGTGTGTATCAGAGCTCAAAAATTAATTTCTTAGTTATACCAATTTGCTCACCCAGTATTTCTGATGGAGTAGTCTACAGGGAATTGTTAAAGTCTTCCAAATCATTACAGTCCCTAAAAATATGTTCCCAATTATATCTTTCTTCTTTGCCACACCTCCAACATTTGTTGTCTAACTGAAGGAAAATTCTTTGGTGTCTACATGAGGTATAAAAATACCTATGTAAACACTTCTGCTCAAAGATCCTAAATCTTCTAGGCTTTGTTGCATATTTGGGAGATATACATATATTTTCCTATTGTTTCTTTATGAAATGCTTACCTAGACTCTCTTCCCAATCCTTTCCAAACTCCTCTGATTGATTCTTATAGTTATCATGTAATATTTTATATGCTCTACTAATTATCCTTTTTTAACACCAGCTTCTAGGTTCTACTAAAAGCTCTACCAGTGCTGGTCTCTCACTTAAAATTTCCTTATTTTTTCTGTTTGCCTATACTGTGATATTAAGTCTAAGGAAGGTTATCTGTAGCCTGCAGTCCAAATAAATTCTTGGCCTCTTCTCATTTTATTACCTTTCCTTGTCTAATTATTTGCTCCCAGTACCTTGGTTCCTTTGCCAGTTTTCTCCAGTAAATTCCAACCCCCACTTGCCTATTGCCTGTATCCCTAATTGCAGTCATTCCTATCTACAGAATCTACTTTTTCCATTCCCATGTTGGCTTAGCTCTTAGAATACTTTCTGCTACTTTAAGAATATAATATTCTGTATGGTTATTGTTATTCTCCTTAAGGATCTGCATCCAAAATCCCAGTCTCTCCTTGTTTCTTGCACTTTCCCCTCTATTTCATTAGCTTCCCTTTCCACTATGAATTATAGTTTTCTGCTTGTGCTCTGCATAGAGGCCTATACGGTGTAGCTCTGAATACCCCTTCAAACTAATTAATCCCAAACCACATTGTTCTCCTAGAAGAATCAAATTATTCCACTTGACTCTAGCCATTTCCCCTCCCAGATAAAATCTTTCAGCTCTTTATTAATTGCTATCCACAATTTCTTCTCTGGCTGATAAAAATATGCCTGACCTGTGTATAAAACTAAACAGACTAAAACATTTTCACTGCTCATATCTTGACATCCATATTCATAAAACAGAGCTTCCAAATTCTCAGATTTTGCAATACATTTTTTAAAGTCTTCCCAGATATTCTTATCTGCCACAACAGGATCCTGTTTAATCCATACTCCTAAGTACTTCATTTTATCAATTCCCAAAACTATGCAAATTGCTGAACCAATTTGTATGTGGGTACATAGTTTGCAGTTATTGCCTTTGTTTTATCTTTATTAGTTATGTATCATGAAAAGACTTGCAACTGTCTCAAAATATTTCACAACACTAAAATATCCTTTTCAGGTTTTATCAGGTATAAAATAATATCTCCTGCAAATAAAGCCAGCATTTCTTGACTACCATAGCAATTATATCCTTGAATATCTGTGACCCATATTTTCTTTGTCAATAGTTCTAAATACAGTGCAAATAACAAATGGGAAAGAGGACAACCCTGCTTGGTTTCTCTAATCAAACAGAACTTATCAGAGAGGAACTCACCCATTTTAATTTTTGCCTCCAATCCCTCACATATCCTCCTAATCAACCTTATAATTTTATCAGTGAATGCAAATGCTTCCATTGCCCTTCTCATAAAAATCCCAGATTACTTTGTCGAATGCTTTCTCTGCATCAAGACTCACCAACAACAGTGGTATTTTCTTACATTCTGCTCCCCTCTGGATTATCATCATTCTATTAATGTTATCAAATGCTTGCCTCCACTCCAAAAAACATATTGATTCCTACGTATCAGTTTGGGCATCATCTTTACCATTCTTTTAGCCATTATAGACATAGACACATTATAATCATGGTTTATTTTTTTAACAAGAAACATCTTTATTAAATTATCACTTATGACCTAGACAGTCATATATTTACATAAATGAACACAAACCATGTTGACATAATCTTATCTACAAGCATTTTACACCACAGACCATGTTGACATAATTTTAGTTGGAAACATTATACATAATTTATAATCTATCTAATCATTGCCAGTCAGAAATTACATAGCTCATACAAACCCTGCCTTATTTTAAACCTCATTCCTTCCTTGTATGCATTGTACCCACAGTTCCCATTTCTCCTATGTAATTTGCTCCTATCCTTTTCTGAAGATCCCAGTTCCAGTTGTTTTATCACTTTTGTTATATTCACTACTTCTAGTACAATTGGTTTAGACTTTGATATCCATTTTCTAGTAATTGCCTTTTTGGCAGTCACCATAATTAGACTCAGCAAGGCCTTACTATTTAGGCAATCCTGATTCTGTATCATAGCTCAGAAAAAACATTTCCCTAGTTACACCAATTTGCACACTCAGTATCGCTGATAAAATAGTCTCCAGGGAATCTTTAAAGTCTGCCAACTCATTACACTTCCATAATATATGTTCCCAATTACCTCTTTCTTCCCCATCACACTTCCAACATTTGCTGTCTACCTGTTGTCTACCTGAGGAAAAATTCTCTGGAGTCTACTTGGGGTATAAAAAATATGTATATAGATATTTCCAAGCAAAGATTTTAAATCCTCTAAATTTTGTTGCATATTTGGGAGACAAGCATATATCCCCTAATTGTTTATTTGTGAATTGCTTATACAATATCTCTTCCCATTCCTTTCTAACCTCCTCTGACTAATTCTTATACTTATCATGGAATATTTTGTATAGTCCACTAATAATTCCTTTCTTAACAGCAGCTTCTGCTCTAGATTCTTGTAAAAACTCTACAAGTGCTAGTCTTTCATTTAGGATCCTCATATTTCTTTCTCTTTGCCTATACTCTGATATCAATCCTTGCTAGGGAAGGCAATCTCTAACCTGCAGTCCAAATAAATTCTTGGCACCTTCCCATTCTATGACCTTTTCCTCTCTAGTTATTTGCTCCCAATACCTTGGTTTCTTTGTCAGTTTTCTCCAGTAAATTGCAGCCCCCTCTTATCTATTGTCTGTATCCCTAGTTGTAGTCATCCCTATTGGCAGAATCGCCTTTCTCCATTCTTGTGTTGGTTTAGTTCTTAGAACACTTTCTGCTACTTCATGAATATTATATTCTGTATGAATTATTGTTATTCTCCTTAAAGGTCTGCATCCAAAATCCCAGTCTCTCCTTGTTTCTTGAGCTTCCCCAGTTTCATCATCATCTCTTTCTACTTTGAAATATAGGTTTCTGCTTGTGCTATGTATAGGAGCCTTAGCTCTGTGGCTCTGAAATACCCCTTCAATTTAGGAAATCTGCCTTCTTCTATTGGGAGAATCGGCTTATCCCACTTGACTCTAGCTGTCTTTCCCCAGCACCTTATTAATTGCCATCCACAACTTCTGCTCTGATTGATAAAAATATGCCTGACCTGTGTCTAAGACTAAAGGGACTAGAAAGATTTTAACTGCCTGTGTCTTAATATCTATATCCATATAACAGAGCTTCCAGTTTCTCAGTTTTTATATTATATTTTGTTTAGTCTCTTCCCACATATCCTTAGCTGCCACACTGGAATCATTTTAACCCATACTCTTAAATACTTCATTTTATCATGTCCCCATGAATATTGATATTGCTAAACCAATTTGTGTGTGGGTACATAATTTACCGCTATTGCCTTTGTTTTAGCTTCATTCATTATATCCTGAAAAGATTTGAAACTGTCTCATAATATTCCAGAACACTGTAATGTCCTTTTCTGGTTTTATCAGGTATAAAAGAACATCATCTGCAGATATAGCCAACTTTTCTTGACTACCATTCCAATTATATCCTTAATTTTGTAAGTCCCTTATTTTCCTTGCCAGTGGTTCTAAATATAATGCAAATAACAAAGGGGAAAAAGGACACCACTGCCTGGTTCCACTGCTCGAGCAGAAATTATCAAAGAGGAACCAACCCACTTTAATTTTTGCCTTTGATATCCTCCTTAGCAACCGTATAATTTTATCACGGAATACAAATGCTTCCATTGCCCTACTCATAAAGTCCTGGCTTACTTTATCAAATGCTTTATCTAAATCAAGACCCACCAACAACAATGACATTTTCTTACATTCTGCTTCCCTCTGGATCATCAGTGCTGTGTTAATTTTGTCAAATGTTTGACTCCCCTCAAAATCACATTGATCCATATCTATCAATTCTGGCATCACTTTTGCCATTATTTTAGCCATTATAGACATAAGCACTTTATAGACATGGTTTAGTATTGAAATGGGCCTGTGTGAAACTGGATCTGATGGATCTTTACTCTTTTTAGGTATTACAGCTACCACTGCGTTCTTCCAGGATGATGGTATTTCTCCTACTCTTAAAATACTGTTAAACAAATCCTTCCATATATTTAATAATTTTTTCACTCCTAACTTCCAAACCTCCACAGGAATGCAATCTCTTCTTGGGGACTTTCCTGTAGATTGCTTATACATCACCATTTTTATCACTTCTCCTCTTATCCTACCTGTTAGTAATTGAGCCTCATCTCCCTCTAACCTTGGTATATTTAATTCTTCCATAAACATTTCCATTTGTACCTTTTCTTGATTTCCATATTTCTCTGCTTTGTATAGACTTTCATGGAATTTATGAAATATTTCTAATACTTCTACAGGATCTCTTTTTATCTTCCTAGTTATAGGCTCCCTAAGCTTCACAACATCACTTTCTACTTTCTGTTGCCTGAGTCGTAGTACTAAAAGTTTTTGTGCTCTAGAGTTATTATCAAAAAACAGTTGCTTAACAGCAATCTTTCTTGACTCATGCATATTATTGAGGTAATCCTTTATTTTCATAGGTTCATAGGTTTGTACTAGGCTATCAGCCCTAGGGCCTATACAAGCCTAGCCATAACAATTCCCTGGCTATTTCTTCCCACAATATTTACTTCCCTGGACCCCTGTCTAGCAGGGTGACTGACATGATCCCCAGGGTGAATTTCCTATCTCCCATCTAATCATCAAGGCTCCTTTTGAAGAGGGCCAAAGAGGCGCTCTACTTGACATGTATGGGCAGTCTATTCCAGAGTCTGGGGAGTCTCTGGCTCAGGAACCTAGCCCTCCACCATGTTTTGTTCATTGTGATGACAAGGTTTAGATCCCTGGAGCATGTGGCTCTGAGGGATTGGGATTTCTTTAAGTGTAGCATGTCCAACAGCTCTGGGTTTTACATGGCCTTGTATGTTAAGCAGAGAGCTCCTCTGAGTAGATGATATGCGACAGAGTATAACTGGAATTTTTTTAGATGGTCAGCATAGGGCATCTGCTTTAGGCCTGTGATTCTTTTAGTGAGGCATTTCTGCAGCCTTTCCAGTTGTTGCAGATGTCTTGAGAGGTACATACCAAATGGGGCGCTGTATTTTATAATGGGTCTAATGAGAGATGAGTACAGTGGGACAATGCCCTCCTTTTTTCTGTATGAAAAGCCCTTAGTGATGAGGTGTGCTACATAGAAGGATTTCCTGACTGTTGTGGCGATGTGGTTATCAAAGGTGAGACCACTGTCCACCTGTATCCCTAAGTCTCTTATCACACTTTCAGTGTTTAGTGTGCTGCCACCTATGTGGCAATTCATGAGTACATGTTTTTTTTCCCAAAGGGGATAACTTTACATTTCTTGGCATTGAGCTTGAGCCCATGGCTCTGGCAGCAAGCATCTGTATCTGTAAGGCCCTTTTGTAGAATATCCACATCATTTGGGGATTCACCCAGTTTGCAGTCATCTGTGAACTTTGTTAGCCAGAGTCCCTTAGTGTTGGCCTGTACTTAGAGAAGTAGATCCCAAACAAGAGTGGTCCCAGGACTGAACCCTGAGTTATTCCACTTGTCACTTGTCTGGAGCTGGATTTGGTGTCAGCTACTTTTACAGTGTGGGTTCTGTCAGTAAGCCAGATGACAACCCATCGAGTGATGTAGGGATTAATGCCCAGCTTAGTAAGTTTATCTATAATTCCACAGTGGGGGATGGTGTCCAAGGTCTTGGCCAGCTCCAGATAGGCTGTGTGGACTGCCTTACCATTGTCCCAACTCTGAAAACTGATTCGAAGAAGTCAATCAGGTTCAGGAGAAAAGATTGTCCCTTCAGAAACCCAAACTGGGTGGGGTCCAGTGTTTGAAGGTTGCCAATGTCTTTGTTTAAAAGTTCCATGATCACACGTTCCTTGGGTTTGCAGATCAGGCTCATTAGACTGATGGGGCAGTAGTTCCCAGGATCTAAGGTGGATCCCCCCCCTTATGGAGTGGGATAACTGTAGCTATGCGCCACTCAGTGGGCACAAAGCCTGAGGTGAGGCTATGATTAAACATGACACATAAGTGAGGTGCCAGTTCATTTTGTAGTTCATGTAGTACACAGCCCGGGACATTGTCTGTTCCCATGTATGCTGTATTCTTAGCTTTGGAGAGTGCAGTTTTTACCTGTGTGGCCATTAATACCAGAATTTGGCAATCTTTTGGTATTGAGATGGGCCCTTTAGGGGGTGAGAGCAGGGTGGAGTTGGCACTAAATCGATCTGCCAGGATATTGTCAATATCCTTAGGATAAGTATATTTAATGCCATTCTGTTGTAGCTCAGAGCAGATCTGAGCATTGCCATTTAGATTCTTGACATAGCTATAGAATGCATTGTGGTTGTCTTTGAAATCTTTGGCAATTTTATTTTCGTAACTAGCTTTGGAGGATTTTATGAGGGATCTCAGCTTCTTACTGAGGCTGGTAAGGGACGTTTTTGCATCCTGGGATTTTCTGTTTGGCATTCTTCAGTTCTTCCTCTTCTTGATCTGTGGGATCCTCCTATTTTGCAATACTTTAACATTTCTCAGTCCCCCAAAATAATTTTTGTTACTTCTTAACCATATCTCCCTTTCTTTTATTTAGACCCTATTTCTAAACTCCATTTTAATTTTATCTCACTCCCTAGCTATATTTTCAGAATACATTTCTGTCCTCTCTAATAGCGCCTGAATAATTTCAACTACCCACTCCTTAAATTCTTCTATTTCAGCAGATAGGTGGGTCAGTGCCAGTGTGTCATTTTTCTTTCATTGCCCTGTATTTTTATTTTAGTTATTATTGGCACATGATCTGAAATAGTTATTGGGTGCATATCAACACTGTCCATTAAATGCACACATTCCTGTGAATTGTAAATTCTGTCTAGCCTAGCCTAGTTTTTGTATCTTGGGGAATATTATGTAAATTCACTTTGAATTCCTAGTACTGAACTCACATCTTCAATGCCAAATATTTTCATAAAATTCTCCAAAAATCTACCCTCCTTCATTATATTTTCCCTTCTGGGACCCCCAGATACACCCTCACTATTGAAATCAAATTCCAGTCTCCACCTATAAGTAATACTCCTTGCTGAAAGCTAATTATTTCACACAGAATTTTCTTAAACTCCATTATCGCAGTTTTAGGTGGAGTATAAATACATGACAATGTAATCCTCCTCCCTTTCCAGTAGCCCCTTAATACTGCAAATATACTATTATTATCTTTTTTGTTCTCTTCTATCACTGTTGGAGCTCCTCTTGCAATTAATATATGTACTCCTCTTTCTTTGCACCCCAGGTATTCTGCTGAATAACCATCCTGAAAAGTTTTCTTTATCAAATCCACATGTCCAATTATTTCCAAGTGTATCATCTGTAGCATAGTTATTTGCACTCTACATTTTTAATATGGTTCACTACTCTTTCTTTTTTGTATTTATCTGTCAGAATATTGACATTTAAAGACATTACAGAAAGCAACATTGTCTTCAAAAGTTATTATTCCCACATTTTATGTACAACAGCTTTTCTATTAAATATCTAGTTCCAGCTTTTGAGTTACATGTATATGCTATATTTTAGGCTGATCATTTATACAGTGGTTTCTTTTCATATCCATTTGAGCCTATGTCACATCTTACAAAACTTTTTGTTTTATTGAAAACCCTCAAAAAAACCCCAATACCCCCAAAAAACCTATTACAGTAATTTAATAATAACACACAACCTCTGTACATCTTCAAATAATGAAGTTTTACCTTCCTAATAGGAACAAATGTTCCAAAATGACAGCTACACTCATAGATTTGAATTAACCTAAAAGAAAGGTTATCCATGCTAAGGTGCATGGTGCAGCCTGTGATTCTACTAAGTGCTCTCTCAGCTGGGAAACACTTGAATTCTTTCAGAAAACATTATCTCCTAGCCATTTCTCTTTATCACTTTGTCTCCTAGAGACATGATAACCAGATACAAAATTGCTAAGCATACATTTATTTACTAGAAATTATTTATTTATTTAACATTTGTTGACTGGGTTAGTCTGACTGGGCAAAAGCCCTTTTTCAGCAGAGGCCTGGGGAGAAAAGCTCCACAAATGCTTACAAACATGTTGTATAATATATATATATATATATATATATATATATATATATATATATATATATATATATATACATACACACACATGCGCACACACACACACACACACACACACACACACACACACACACACACACACACACACACACACACACACATATATATATATATATATCTACACACACACACACACACACACACACACGTAGATATATATTTATATATCTATATATATATATGTATATATATCTATATATACACACACATATATATATATATATATATATATATACAGACACATAAAGTATATATATATATATATATATATATATATATATATATATATATAGATATATATATATATATATATATATATATATATATATATATATATATATATATATACACATATACACACACACACATACACACAATGGTTCACAAGATAAAAATAATTATATAAAGGTAGTATACTCTAAACTGTCTAACAAATTGCATAGCTACACTAAGTAATCAAAGGAGTATACAACATACTTACATTAGACATAATAAGCAGTCAAAAATTAACAAAAATCTAGCAGTACAGTCCCTGTATTTTTAGCATTGATTTAAAGTGGTTGAGGGACTCATAAAGACACAGCAATGGAGAAAGAGGTTCCTTTTGTAGAAATTCAGGGAGGAGATAGAACAAGATGTATGTCAGTTGTGAAGTAGGGGGGAGTAGAATTTCAGCTAGTGAGTAAACAAGAGAGGAAGAGGGGTGTGTGGGTGGTAGCAAGGATGTGAGAAGTAAGACACATGCAAGGAGGGCAGTTACTGCGATGGGTGCAAGAGGAGGATGTGAGACTGAGGAGGCTATCATGGAGGGTGATTGCAGTGATAGATCCAAGAACTGTTAAGAAAGTTTTTTATAACAACCTTGAATTTTTGTGGGTACATAATATTCCTGATTTCTAATGGAAGTTTGTTCCAAGCTAGGGCTGGGAGGTAGCTATACAGTTTTTGGCCTATTTTGCTTTTGGTTTGTAGATTTAGAGGAGCTTTTTGTCAGAGCTGTGGAGAGACCTAGGAGGGGAATAGAGGGAGACAAGAGAGGCAATGTCAGGGCAAGAGGAAGGTTGGTACAGTAGGGTGTGTATGACCTGGAGTTAGGTAAAGAGTAAATGATGAGGGAGTTCTAACCTGTTTAAGTTTTGGAGAGCAAGACAGTGGTGAGAGTGGCAGGAATGATCTAAGGCAAATTTATCAATCTTGCTATAAGTAGATTAGAGTTTCATTAGGAGGGTGGCCTGCAGGTTGGTGAGGATTTATGAGCCAAAAAGATGGCTAGGGAGGAGGTAGGCATGGGACAGGGAGATTCTGGATTTGGAGGTGAGAAATATTTTGTTGTGCTACAGGAGTCCAAGTTTTTGGAGGAAAAAAGGAATATGAATGAAATGAGTTTATTATTATCTCTGGCTTGGGATATGATATTCAGGACTGATATAAGGGCAGTGGAGGTGCTATGTTTGGGGAGAAAGCCATGCTGTGTGAGGATGAGCAAGTTCTCTTGTAAGAGGTAGTGAAGGATTTGTTTGTAGACACACTTCTCTAAAATTTTGGAAAGAGGAGATAAAATACCAATAGGCCTGAAGTTGGTGAATTCTGAGGAGTTGCCACCCTTCTGTATGGGAGTTGTGTAGAATTTATTTCCAGATTGAGGGGAGTTTGGATTCAGCAATGGACCAGTTGAGGAGAATGGAGATAGGGAGGGCAATTGAATGTACTGCCATCCTCAGGAAGAGAGGTGGTAGGCTATCCACAGAGGGTGATCAGGGTTTTAGTTTGTTGAACAATGATTTGATATAGTTAATTGAGACAGGTCTCAGAGAGAAAGCCTGAGTTTGATAGGTGGTTGAGGGTGAGTTGGGAGTGATATTAACAATGGTACTGAAGTTAATTTGGGGAGACAGTTTGCTGATGGTTTCAATGAAGTGGGTATTAAAGTTAGTTGCTGTTTCTAGAGGAGTGTTGTTGGGACATGGATTGGCATCAGAGGGTTTACCTGTGTGCAGAATTTGATTGATAGAGTGCCAAAATGTCTGAGTTAGTTGAGAGTGAGGAGGGTGGATTGGTATACAAGGTTTTCTTATCGCTAATGATGTGTTGTTTTGTAAGGTTGCATAGTTCTTTGTAGTGTGGGAGATGGGAAGGGAGTTTTGTTTTAGACAAGACTTTCCAAGCATTGTCTCTTTGTTGCATGAGGGTGCATGTGGTTTGAGTTAGCCAGGGGTATATGAATGATTTTAACCGAACAATATGCAGGGGGGCAAGGGAGTTGAGAATATTGAGAAATATCAAATTGAATTTGAGGACAACATCATCAAGAGGTACATATTTAAGGAATGTCCAGTTTACTGATGAGAGATGGTTATTTAAGATGTCAGGGTGAAAATTGGTGAGCTTGCAATACTCTATGTATCTATGGGATGGATAGTAGTGAGGAGAGAATCTGAGAACCTTAATAAGGCAGTGATCACTTAGGGAGTCAGGGAAAGTTATGGGGAAGTGATATTTCTGAGGATCAGAGATGAGTATCCAGTCAAGGAGGGAAGAAGCATTAGTGGGTTTGTTGGTATGAGTAGGAGTAGTGATTAACTGGGGGAAGTCATGAAGATTAATATGTGTGGTAGGACTGTTGGAGGATAAGGATAATCAACTTATGTTTATGTCACTCATGACAGTAGTTTCATTGAGTGAGTGTTGTGACAGCCACGAGAGAATGTTTTCTAGTAGAGGGATATTATCCCCAGGGGTATGTATATTGCAGTTTTGGTAATTAATTTGTGTTTGTTAATTTTGCAGCTGGGGAGTAGTAGTTCTGCAGGAGAGAAAAAGGGGATGGGGATGGTTAGGGGAGTTATGACTAAATGATTGGAGAACATAATAGCAATGCAACCACATTTTTTCTGAGTTCGGTCTAGACGTAGGATGTTATAGCCTGGGGGTAGAAAGTATATGTCAGGAATAAGGGGTTTTAGCCATGTTTCTTGAGTATATGAATTTCAGGAGAGTGCAGGTGTAACCAGGCATGAAATTCACTGATTTTGTTTAAGATACTTCTGATGTTTGTGGAGAATAGGCTTAGATGATTTTTGGGATGGCAAGGGGTAGTTAATTCTGAGAGTATAGCATTAGTATGGGTAAGGTTTTGAGGTCCAGGGTTGGGATGAATGTCACCTGATAGGAGAAGAATCGACAGGATAGATGTAGAGTAGTGAGGACAGGCAGGATAGAGGTAGTATTTTACTTTGTTTTGGGGCAAGGTTGGAGATGGGGAGGCAGTTTACTTTTGGGAAAGGGAGGTTGTGAGAGCTAGGTAGAAGATATTGTGGAAATGAATGGATGAACTGGGGGAAGGTATGGTGTAGATAGAAGTAGGAGAGAGGTGAATGGGTATTAGGTTAGTGTTGTAGGATAGGTTATGTAGGAGAGAAAGAGCAGAAATAGGAGAACTAGTATGATTTTGAGAAGAGACATGTTAAGTAAGGGGTAGATTGATGAAAGTAGGTGGCAGATATTAGGAAGAAAAAAGTTAATGAGAGATGAGTTAGAGGGTTGTAGATTCTGGGTTGTGGGATAGTTGTAAGTGTTAATAGCCAGAGAGGTATGATGGTGATGATGCTAAATTATTGGAGAGGTAAGATAGAGATTATTGAATAGAAGGTTAGGAAAAGATGAGTGAAGTGTTAAGTATATCTAAGCCTAGGATAGTTGTGTGGAGTTGTGATTGTGTTACAGACAAGAGATATGGGGAAGTGTGATGAGTTAATAATGTAGAGTAATTTAAGTTATGTAGAATTAGGAGATGAGAGAGTGTGAGACAGGTGGGTTCAGTGATACAAGAGGGAGTATAAAGAGAGTGGATGGGTGTGGAGAGTACTAACAGAGGAGGAGTTGTTAGAAGTCCACTGTGTAATTTTGTGTAATTGTATTGAAGGGTAGGACATGAGATTAGATTGGCTGGAGGAGATTGGGAGGAAGGGGGTTGAGTGGGAGTTGAGAAAGAGGGTTATCGATAAATTAAAGTATTCCTGGGGTGGGTGGGAATGGGGTAGGGAAAGATAGGGGAGTAGAGTGAGTCTAAGTGGAGCAAAGGGTGAATGGATCGGCCAGAGACAGATTCAATGACAGTATGAGCAGCACATTACAATCAGTCAGTAAGTAGGTCATCCAGAGTAATGTAGTTTTACATTTTTGAATTGTAAGCTGAGACTTAGTGAGTAGGCAGAAATAAAAAAGAAAAATAACAAAGATATAAAAGGGAGATTATGGTCAAGATAGGTAAGACTGTAAGGAAGATACACTGAAGGGAAATAGTTGTCTGGTGAGGGGGGGGTTGAAACTTAAGGAGAGAGAACCACAAGGCAGCTAGAAGTATTTGCTAAGTAGGGCAGGAGTTTTATGGAAAGAGTAATCTGATCGGTAGGTTGTGGTAGGTAGAACAAAGAAAGAAGATCAGTAAGATAGTTCCCAGTGGGGGGCAGAGGTAAGGAATTTGGGAAATGAATGAAGAGGCAGATAAAAGAAGTAGTCCTGGGTTGGGTTGTTTGAGCAGAGAGTGGAATGGTGGAGGGTGGAGGTGATGTCCACAATCAGCTAAAAGGAGAGTTTTCTTAACAATAATCTAGTTTTGATATGGTAGCACATTACATACAGTAAAATTACTGGGGTAGCTGAGAGTAACAGTCTTCAGCTGGAAAGGAGTCTTTTTCTGTGTCTTGGAGATCGACAGCAGTTTATAACAGCTTGAGTGGAGGGCTCTAAAACCTTAAAGTTATCTGCACATCACTGGAGGAGGGAGACTTCTATATAAGCAATGGGGAGGGAGAAAATAAGCCTTACAATATTTAATATTCTTTTTCATTTACTTACTTTCTCTTAAAACGTGTTACTAGATCAAGCTAAGGGTCTTAATCCAGTCATTCCCGTATGCAAAAATGAGAAACAGCACATTAATTTTGCTTTTGACATGCTCTTTTAACTAGATTTTTTTACATTGTAATGCACTTATAGAGCATTGCTGTCACAGATTCATACTAGGCTAACTACCCTTGTGAGCCATTTTAAGCCTAGACAATTATCCCTTGTGAGACTCAAACCCTGCACCTTGTGTTTGCAAGGCAAACACCTCAACCATTAGGCTACCCTCCCAATTACTAACCAGTTACTGAACTTTACCCAGGAGTAAATTCATGCCTGGTTACACCTGCACTCTCCTGAAATTCATATACTCACAGAAACATGGCTAAAACCCCTTATTCCTGACATATACTTTCTACCCCCAGGCTATAACATCCTACATCTAGACCGAACTAGAGGAGTACAGGTCCACTGGCTTTGTCTGCTAAATTTCTGTTTTCACAATGGGATAGCTAGAATTAAGCTATTACTCAATGTGCATCCATCTTGGAAATCTTTCTGTCTCTTTTCTTGAACTCAAACATCAGGCTGATTTTAATACTCTTATTCAATGGGCCAATGATAAACAATTACTGCTTGACTAAACTAATGCAAAACTATACTTTTCATATTAGGCAAAAGTTCACTTCTATCTCCAGACCTCTAGAAATCCTCAGTCTTCCAAATAACAGTGTCATTAGATTCACATACCTTGGGATTTGTTTGGAGTCCCCCTTAGTAAATTTTTATCCCCACTTGAAGTACACTCACATAAACACACACACACACACGCACACACACACACACACACACACACACACACACACACACACACACACACACACACACACACACACACACACACACATATACATGCATGCATGCACACACACACACACACACACACACACACACACACACACACACACACACACACACACACACACACACACACACCTCAACTCTCTTTCTTATTCTAGACTATTATGATCTCACCTTTTCTTTAACGACCCTGTAGGAATGTTATAGGTAAAGGTATCTTAGTGGATCAGGTAGGATATGGTTTCCCTTTGATTGCTGCAGCCTCTGAAAGAAATGTATCACAATTCAAAGCATCTCAAACACCATATGTAGATTCACCAATCTCTCCTGAAGAAATTAATACCATAACAAAATACTGAAAAGCTAACTGGCTAATTGTGAAACATCTTGTCTTTCTCCTCACCTCTCACCTGTTTAAAATTATCAAGAATGAGACTTTCTTTCCACTAGCTTCCAGACAATTGAGAGATGCACCTACATACAGCCTTAGAATTCTTAATCTCTCATATCATCTGTTCTAAGGCTCCCTCCTACCCAATTAGGCTTCATTGCACAAACCATGTTTTCTCCAACCTTGACCCCAAACTGCAGGGATCTCTTCCATCTTTTCTTAAAGAAACAAAGATTGTTCATCATATCCCATGATCAGGAGAAAAACAAAATTACAATACTCAAGGAAAATGCATCTGCTCTCTCTGTTTATATAACGTATCCTCTTCCTACCCTATTTCTCTCTACATAGCTTACTCTGACTCTGCTTTTCATTGTGATTCATTCAGCACAGCAACTCTTGATATCCACTGTGTATATAATACATGTGTATATTTATCTTTTTCAGTCACCCTGTATATAATGTCATTTGGCTATTGTCTGTATACCCTCAGTTCATCTTTGATATTCACTTTGTATATAGCACATGCATATATATTGCATTTTGTCATTCACTCTGTATACAATATCATATATCTATTGTGTTTACCCCAGAGCTGTGATTAAAAAAGATCTTGTGGAATCAGTACTTACTCCAGTTATCAAAATCAAAAAAAAAAAAAAAAAGATGCATACATAAATAAAAATAAATGAATAAATCCTGTAGCTATTATTACTAAATAGTGTGGACAAAATGTTCAGTTATTGAACTTTAATTCTGACTTATAAGTTATGTAATCCCACATAATAACATATGGAAACAATTTTGGGATGATATTTGTGCATGCCTGTGTGTGTGTGTGTGTGTGTGTGTGTGTGTGTGTGTGTGTGTGTGTGTGTGTGTGTGTGTGTGTGTGTGTGTGTGCTCACATATGCCAAGCAGGTTGTAGGGAAATACCGCAGAGGTCCCTTTTATTTTCTGAAGATGAATATTAGACTGAAACCAAGAATCCAGATAGGAAGATAGATATTTGTATGAGTAACATTTGCTGAACATCTGCTGAGAAAAGGATACATTTTCATATGAATCTGAAAATATAATTACATCATGTAATGGGCAACCAGGAGTATGTCTTCCTGCAGTGGTACACTGTAGGGCAATCCTGTACCAGTATGATGTACTGTATTTTTTTGGTTTGGTCAAGAGCGGTCAGAGATGTGAATGTGGGCCATAATATAGAAGTCATACTTTGCAGGACAGCCTCTATGGCTGGTACTGTATACAGATGTTTAGCAGTAGTTATGAATGTATTGTAAAACTGTACTGGGGAAAAATGGATAGATGGTGCTTATATTATTGATTCCAGCTGAATGATATATAAGGGTGGGCTATAATGTCCAAGGAAGGTCTTACCTCTGCACTCTTCAGTATCCATTCCTTCACACCATTTAACATTGCATCTCATTATATTCCTGGACTCCACAATAGGTGTTACTTTCCTGCTACTTTACAGCCCTCCTGGCTTGCATAGTAAGAAGGACAGCTCACAGCACACTGATGAGAAAGCAGTAGATGTGTACTGCTAGGTACTGTAACAGGTTAGGAGGTAGATTTTCAGTACTTGGGCTGTTCATGGTACAACAGTATCATAGATGGGGTGAAGGGGCATTTGCTGCAGATGCAAGCTGTTAGGGGACACAATTAGCACTGTTGAAGAGGTAGTGACTGGTCCCTACAAGCAGTGTAGACAATCATTTAAGCAGCTGCACATTTGGAATGGAGTTGCTTAAATGACAGTCAATATTTGGCTTGCTGTAAGATGGTGTGGCTGCCAGCCTGTAAGTGCTGCTGATCTTTCCTTCACTTGTAAGTCTGCAAGCAGTATAATTTCCAGTTTACAAACTCAGAACTCAGGGACTGACCAGCAATTCTTGCAGAGTGCCAGTCATGCTCTTGGCACTGTCAGTGTGTGTGTGTGTGTGTGTGTGTGTGTGTGTGTGTGTGTGTGTGTGTGTGTGTGTGTGTCTGTGTGTGTGTGTGTGTGTGTGTGTGTGTGTGTGTGTGTGTGTGTGTGTGTGTGTGTGCGCATGTGCGTGTGTGTGTGCATTTTATATATTTATATATATATATATATATATATATATATATATATATATATATATATATATACACAAAGAGCTGAAGACTTAATGCTTTATGTTTGGTCTTCATCCTTGGAATTTTGTTTTCATATTTTGGTCTTGAAGTATAGCATATAGATGTGGGCTTTGCTGCAGTGGAGAGGGGGTGCAATAATTGGCCTGTCTACAGATCTGGTTCAATATTATTTCAGATGGCTACATATATTTGTGTAGCTGTATTCAGTCATACCTACTGTAGCACATATGTACACACTATATATGTATATATATATATATATATATATATATATATATATGTGTATGGGTCTAACTTTAGATGTGCAACATTTCAAATTGCCAACTTTCATATGGCCGAGACCATATGATCAACAGTTTGAAATGTCAAACATCTGCTAAACAATGTAAAACACACAGAAACACTTCCCTAACTGCATTTAGCAGGAGGGCAAGCCCCCCCTGCGCCCCCACGCCCCCTTCTATTTAAATATTCCTACTCTGAGATTACACTACAGTGCAGAAAAGGGAAATTTCCCAGTTCTGAGCTATATAGGGATCTCCGCTATACATGTTCAAACTTTCGAAAGTTTGATCATATGGTCTTGGCCATATGAATGTCGACCTTCTGAAAGTTTGTTCATATGACCTGTATATATATATATATATATATATATATATATATATATATATATATATATATATATATATATACACACACACACACACACACACACACACACACACACACACACACACACACACATAGATGCATACATACACACACACACACACACACACACACACACACATACATACATCTATATATATATATATATATATATATATATATATATATATATATATATATATATATATATATATATATATATATATATATATATATATATATATGTATATATATATATATATATATATATATATATATATATATATATATATATATACATACACACACACACACACACACACACACACACACACACAATATATATTAACCCTGAAATATACAGTTTAAAGTCATAAGTATGGCATTATTAAGAAGCACATGTTGCACTGGAACATTATGATACGTGTATATTTTAATTGAAACATAACAAGTATAATTTCCTTCAGTACGAGTCACAACAAAAATATTACAACATTGAAACAAATACCTGAATTCAAGCCAAGATGAAGAATTTGCTGAAAAACATATTGTGATGACTTGCAAATGCCTGGCAGTTTAGAAGGTCTGTAGAGACTGTAGGATGCCACTAATAGACATGGTAAAATGTTCACCTATAATCAGTTATCAAAATGGTTATCTTTACAAGATGTTTACATCATGCACAAGCTGGCAAGGAAGTGCATTCTTAGAAACGGTGTAATATTTTCAAAACACAGTGATGGCTTTCAGTTTACTTTAACAGTTGCTAATGCACTGTCCAAATATGTATAGAATAATATATTAAAATGTATCAGGGGCTTTTAAAAGAAAGATTTTCACCAATGAAGGGTCAGAAAAAAGAAAAAAAAAATAAGAATAATTTAGCCACCCCCCCAAAAAAAATGTGTCACAAACTCCCTTACCCTTACCCAAGTTACTGTTTGCAGTTGCTGACTGATATATTAGTCTACTAAATTTAATCAGATTAGCGCATCAACTCTGCTGTTAATCCCAGTCAGTTCTGGATATTATTCTGCTTTCCTGTACTAAATATAAATAATTTTCTACTGTAACATGCATTATATCTAAATAATATAGCAGCAACCAATGACAGGGTGTGGTATATTATAGCAATAACCCACGCCTTGGTGTGGGTAATGTTGGATTTACCCACGGTTGGTGTGGTTTGGTCATGAGGGTGAAGCCCGAGTGGCTAAACAAAGACAACCGTGGGTAAATCCAGCATTACCCACACCCAGAAGTAGGTTATTGCTATTATACAATGACATTATTTAAGAAAAAAATACTTACTTTTCTTAAATAATGACATTGTATAATGACTCCTTGCTGCCCTTCCTCAGCTGTCTGGTATTCTGCGGCAGTTTTGATGTACTGCGCATGCGTATGCTTACAGAGTACATCAGAGCTGTGGGTGGAACCAACAGAGAAAGCAAGATCTCTGTTGCTTTTTACAAAGTGTCTCGGTATGTTAAAGGAGTTTAACATAGTGAGACAGCTTTTAAAAAAGCAACAGAGAATCTCTGTTGCTTTTTTTAAAGCTGTCTCGCTATGTTAAACCCATTTAACATAGCGAGACAGCTTTAAAAAAAGCAATAGGTAAAGGAAGATCTCTGTTACTTTTTTTAAAGCTGTCTCGCTATGTTAAACTCCTTTAACTTAGCGATACAGTGTCTAAAAAGCAACAGAAATCTTGCATTCTCCGTTGCTGTAAAAAAAGACTTATACTAATGGAAAAAGTCCGGGCGACCGGACCTTTTTCCATTAGTATAAGTCTGATTTACAATGTGCACGCTGACCAATCAATGTGCACATTTTGGAATATTAATGGGATGTCATTGTATAATGAGGATTTACCCATGGTTGGAGTGGTTGAATCATGAGGGCAAAGCCTGAGTGATTAAACAAAGGTAACAATGGGTAAATCTTCAATATATCACACCCAGGAGTTTTTATTGCTATTATACAATGACATTATTTAAGAAAAAAATTACTTACTTTTCTTAAATAATATCTTTGTATGGCACTGTGGTGTTCTTCTGTGTTGTTTCTGGATTCTGCCCTTTGATGATGTGCTACACATGCATATGGGATTTACATTCCCAGGCTTACACAGTACCTCACTGCTTTAGCAAGCAAGTCATGAAGAAAGAATGCTCTCTGCAGCTATTTTTTGAAAGAAAAAATAACTGTAACCTCCTGACAGTTTAGAGGTACGAGAGAGACAGGGGAAAACACAAGGAAAATTGGGTGAAGTTTAGTTTGCAAAACGTACCTCATTTTCCTTGTATTTTTTCTGCTCTCATATGTTCCTTTCAGGTCTTTTATTTGAAAAATGTGGACAAAGCATAAATAAAGGGAGAATATGTGGGTATTTTTTGAAGGAAAGAAAGCGTGAAACTGAAATGCCTGTCATTATTTAGTAACTTTGTTCCTCAGTGATTTGTTGGAAAGCCACAGATTTTATGAGGAACAAAGTCAGTAAATAATGACACGCTTTTTAGTTTCAGACTCTTTTCTTCAGACTAATGCTTGTCTAAGAGATAGCAATTTTAAAAAATCTGACCGCTGTTGGTATATGCTCTATTTACAATGGGCACGCTGGTTGGGCTGACCAATCAGCATGCTCGTTTTTGAATATTAATGGACAGACATTGTATAATATCTGTTTTACTTGCTTAACTTTACTCTAGTCAGAAAGCTTGCCCATTGAATTATTTTTATTTGTGTTAATTGTCTTTCTTTCTGATGCCTGCACATATTATATGTCACTGTTGTACTCAGTTACTTCTGCTTATATTATATATTACTGTTATATGACTTGTCTTTGGCTTTAGGCCCAGGATGTCACTGAAAAAGGTCACTTGCTGGTCAACAAACTCAAGCACATAAATAATTAAATGATATTTATTTTTTACAGGAAATGATAGCTATCACCAAGTCATCAAAACAAGGCCCAGTGATGTTACTGCTTCCAAGTCTTCACTTATAAATCCATGAGTTTCAACTCAGTGAATACTGAACTTGCAAAATTCAACCTATTGAGAAATCAGCATAATGAAATATTTGAAGTAAGCATTGTTTGCATGAGAACAAGCCCAAAGGCACCTCCACATGCAAAATGAAGTGCCACATTCAGTTAGAAACTGCAGCAACAGTGATTTCCTACAGAAAATCATGATTGGGAGGGTCAACATCTTGACACAAGGAGCCTTGTCTAGCTGAAACTAGATGAGGTATAGGCAAGCCCCTTCCCATTCTCAGATGTCTAGAAACAGTCGACAGTACTCATTAAAATCTAAGGAGGAGATGAAGAAATCATTTAATAAAGGTTATGAAACTAATTTTATAAATGAAACATTTATTATTTCTGAATTTGTAACTTAATCCTCCACCAGCCTTGAAGTTAAAAGATTATGATGGTGATAAAATATGAGTTGCATGTATAAACAAATCTAACAAAAGCCAAGTGTTCGTTACAATGTATGTATAGGGGTTAAAAATATTTTACCCAAAAATGAAAAAGAAATAATAAAAAATGTTTTATTGAAATGGCTTGGGAGGCTATTGACATTTAACAGATAGGTATATTTCAGACAGTTAAGAAATGCAAAAATATATAAAGGGTGTCCCTTTCTATAGTGATGAGAATTGGGGCTGTGATGCTGATTAAGAAACAATGGATGAAAATAGCTTTGTGCATCAGACTGCCTAGGAATGCATCCTTACAAATATTTCCAAAAATATATTTTCTAAATGTACTGCAAAACTATCAAACCTGTCAGTTTAACAGAGCCATGAGAAATTAATTTGTCAAAATTAGGCATATGGGATAATATTCAGAGGATCATAGGAGCTTACTAGGCTAATGGCTCTAGGGACCTTACAAGCATAGCCAAGTTATACCCTTGTTCCCATGATCAGCTTGTATTGCCTCTGTCCAAGAAAGACACGGGTGGAACCCCCAGGGTGAATTTATGGCAACCCATCCAATCGTCCCAACTGCGTTTGAAGAGGGCCAATGAAGTGCTCTGTTTGACATGAAGTGGCAGTCTGTTCCAAAGGTGTGGTAACCTCTGGGAGAAAAATCTGTCCCAGCAGCAGGTTCTATTAATTTCGCATACAAGGTTAAGGTCTTTGTGGTCATTCCAATTGCTGTAGGTGCTTGGAAAGGTACATACCAAAAGGGGCATTGTACCCAATTATCGGCCTGATAAGGGAAGAGTACAGGGAGGTTATAACTTCTTTTTTTCTGGAGGCAATGCTTTTATTTATGAGATGAGCAATATAGAACACCATTCTTACTACTGTGGAGACATGGTGATCAAAGGTAAGGTTACTATCATCCTGTGCACCCAGGCCTCTCACCACTGAGTGGCCATATATACAGTGCAAACCATAATATTGCCCATATTTTTATATTGCACAGGAAGGCAGCAAATTTCAACTTGGTGACACAGGCACACTACACAGTGTTAACTATATGACAAACACTACCGATAAGGCTCTGTAACAAACATGCTTATCCCTATTATTAGATTATGATGACCTAAAAAGAAAAAATGCCAACAGACAAACAAACGGAGCCAGCAAACAGTGATCAATTAAACTGTATTAAATTTGTAGCATCACAGCAGAAAAATAATCATACCGGTTTCGGCTGGTAAGTTACACAGCCTTCATCAGTGTATCAGAAATCACAGTATTTCCTGCTACTTAAATATGTGGGGATACATTCTCATTGGTAGAAACATTATAAATGCTCATTAAGTCCTGGAGGGAAAAGCCCACCCAGCTTGATGATCCACTTTTTTTCTTTTCTATTTAAAATCTCATGCCAACCAATTTTGTTTCTACGGTCACCCTGAATCACATCAATAATAACAAATAAAAATAATGCTGATGGGTGTGACAACTGGTGCTTATACAATGCATTTGTGAGCTTTTTCTGTTTAATATTACTATAGTGTTCAGAGATACGTAACCTTAAACATCTGGAAGTTTGCCCAATGTAAAATGCACCACATTTGCATGTGGCCATGTAAATGGCCCAATCAGTGCTACAATTACATAACATGTTAATATCAAAGACCTTTGCACAGTTACGACTTGAAAATTCCTTGGTACTGCATATATATTTACAGTTTACACAATGTCCACAGGGAAAACAACCATACAGACTATGTCCAGAAATAGTAGTTTGTATTTTATTCCTGCCTCTCGTATCACTAGTTTTGTAATGGTTGAAATAAGATTTCAGGTTTTTACCATTTCTATAAGAAAACATACATTTCTGGGGAATAGTCCTGGCAACATCTGGATCACTCTGCAAAATATTCCAATGATGCTGTACAATATTGACAAAACCAATGGTATTCCTCCCATATGTTGTTATAAGTCTGAGTGGTTTGGATGGTGCATTATCCTTCTCCTTATCCTTATATTGAAGTAACTGACTACGCTCCATGCCTTGTACCTGCCTCATAGCATTTGCTACAACCCCTGCCTTATAACCTCTTTGCTTAAACCTATGTCTAAGGTCCTCCGAATTTTTATGATATGTAGAATATTGCGAACATATCCGTTTGGTCCTGATGAATTGGGATTTCGGGATGTTATTAGCTATATGTGGAGCATGAAAACTTGAAGCATGTAACAATGAATTGTACTGGGGGAATTTCCTATAAGTCTCACTCTCAAGCGTGCCATCAGAGAGTTTCCGTACAACCACATCCAAAAAAATCATCCTGTGGGTATCATGCTGTTCCGTAAACCCTAGACCCCATTCATTGTTATTCAAATACTCAACAAAAGCCAGTATGTAAATGACATAAAAAGCCACCACCAATTTGGTTGGTACATATATATAGTGGGAAACTTGATCTGAGGTGAAAAAAATATGGACAAGACCTTGTGGCCCCTGCTAACAAGAGACCTATATTGTTTAAATCACATAGTTGTGCCCATAAATATATTGTCTACAAACACGTAGAAAAATAGTGTCATGAACTTTTAATATGTATTTGAAAGTATGTTCCAATCCCTGTAAAGCATAAATATGCCAAAGGATACTCAAATCTAATATACATGGATCACCAATTCACCCAGAGGTCAAAATTCCACAAATAATTAAGTCCAAACTATTGCGTTCTGATATATATGATCTTATATATCCAGATAGTCGCAAAATGTAATATACTTAAATGTAATAAACACGAGTGCCAATAGTAAGCCCATATATCCGTGAATAAACACAATACTGCATAACGCCCCTTATACTGGTAAACTAACCAAAAACTACCTAACTATAAGTATTTTATGGCCCCTAAATGCACGTCGTGTGTTATATCATTACCTAATCTTGCCCGTACATAAAAAAGTTGCATCCACACCAAAAGATATGCCCCAAATAATTGGATCAATGCATCACAACTATATAGTATACATATGTACACGGCTATGGGGGCTTCTTTTGCCCCCATATACGCTGATCTTTTCATGGCCTATGTCGAAACCAAGTTAATCTATGATTCCACCAGAAATATTTTTCTTTCAGATATGGATATTTGGAGACGATATCTTGATGATATCTGGCTAGTGTGGAGAGGTGATGAGTCTAGTCTGTTGGCTTTTGTTGAGTATTTGAATAACAATGAATGGGGTCTAGGGTTTATGGAACAGCATGATACCCACAGGATGATTTTTTTGGATGTGGTTGTATGGAAACTCTCTGATGGCACGCTTGAGAGTGAGACTTATAGGAAATTCCCCCAGTACAATTCATTGTTACATGCTTCAAGTTTTCATGCTCCACATATAGCTAATAACATCCCGAAATCCCAATTCATCAGGACCAAACAGATATGTTCGCAATATTCTACATATCATAAAAATTCGGAGGACCTTAGACATAGGTTTAAGCAAAGAGGTTATAAGGCAGGGGTTGTAGCAAATGCTATGAGGCAGGTACAAGGCATGGAGCGTAGTCAGTTACTTCAATATAAGGATAAGGAGAAGGATAATGCACCATCCAAACCACTCAGACTTATAACAACATATGGGAGGAATACCATTGGTTTTGTCAATATTGTACAGCGTCATTGGAATATTTTGCAGAGTGATCCAGATGTTGCCAGGACTATTCCCCAGAAATGTATGTTTTCTTATAGAAATGGTAAAAACCTGAAATCTTATTCCAACCATTACAAAACTAGTGATACGAGAGGCAGGAATAAAATACAAACTACTATTTCTGGACATAGTCTGTATGGTTGTTTTCCCTGTGGACATTGTGTAAACTGTAAATATATATGCAGTACCAAGGAATTTTCAAGTCGTAACTGTGCAAAGGTCTTTGATATTAACATGTTATGTAATTGTAGCACTGATTGGGCCATTTACATGGCCACATGCAAATGTGGTGCATTTTACATTGGGCAAACTTCCAGATGTTTAAGGTTGCGTATCTCTGAACACTATAGTAATATTAAACAGAAAAAGCTCACAAATGCATTGTATAAGCACCAGTTGTCACACCCATCAGTATTATTTTTATTTGTTATTATTGATGTGATTCAGGGTGACCGTAGAAACAAAATTGGTTGGCATGAGATTTTAAATAGAAAAGAAAAAAAGTGGATCATCAAGCTGGGTGGGCTTTTCCCTCCAGGACTTAATGAGCATTTATAATGTTTCTACCAATGAGAATGTATCCCCACATATTTAAGTAGCAGGAAATACTGTGATTTCTGATACACTGATGAAGGCTGTGTAACTTACCAGCCGAAACTAGTATGATTATTTTTCTGCTGTGATGCTACAAATTTAATACAGTTTAATTGATCACTGTTTGCTGGCTCCGTTTGTTTGTCTGTTGGTATGGTTTTCTTTGGGGCCGTGCAATACCTACGCGCAGGAAGAGGTTGGTGGTCTAAAAAGAAAAAATAACATTTCATAAAGTATAGGATATATAGTCATTGCAAACAGTAATATTGCTCATATTTTTATTTTACCACTTGGGTACCAGAAATGCAACCAACCAGTGGGGTGTACTTTGCAGACATTTATGCTATGTTCTATATTGTGTATATATACAGACAGTACTGAACACAAGAGAGCTGGGGATATGCATATGAAGTTGCTATTATGCATGGAAGCTGTTAGGAATCATAGGTTCATAGGTTAGTACTAGGCTAATTTCCCCTTGAGGGCCATTTTAAGCCTAGCCAGTTACCCCACATGAGAATCAAACCCTGCACCTTGTGTTTGCCAGGTAAACACCTTAACCATTATGCCATCCTCCTACCCTGGGACAACTGATCCCCCACTCAAAAAAATAATAGCCAGTGAAAATTTTAAATTTAATAAATTTTGATCAATGTCTGACAGATGAATGTCATTGACTGGAACAAAATAATAATTTTTGTCATGAAGTCCCAGTGATCCACAACATGAATTGACAGTGCTGTCACTGCTCTACAAAGCCTTTGATTGACAAACTTGCTTGTAGTCTCTGCAACAGCAAGAGATTCATGTTGGTCCAATCAGTGTAGGCTAAGAATGATGGCCAACCAATAAACAATGGTTCAGGGACAACTACTCTTCTTTAAAAACAAAACTCAAAAAATTTCACAGAGCAAGCATCTTTTAGGCAACTGCCCAATGTCATTGCCACCCACACGTAACAAAACTAAATGAGGAATGCTCATTTGAATTATGAACTGTAGAATACATAAAAACTGAGCACAATGCACACCTGGGATACCTTTCCACATCACCCCTACAAAAGATGGGTTTAAATCCAAGTTGAGTATGTTGGATGTGTCAGCCACTTTCCTGGCAGCTAAACAGTGCAAGTAAGAATGACCAATAATGACAACCTGAGCTACTTCTGAAAAGAAACAAAACAAAAAATAATAAACTGACAACAGTTACCTGATATATTTTAAAAAGGTGGAGGACAACCAAAGTCCCATCCGCTTTATAAACTCAGTGGATTGTCATTCTCTGGCCAGATCTGAGGCTATACTAATATGAAAAGAATGAGGGAAATACCCAAAATTGGCAGATTCTGAACTAGAAGAACAATGTGAAGGAGGCTCCCAAATAAATGCTCTGGGTGTAATAACATTGTCAAGAGGATCTTTGAAAACGAATTCCATAACAAATAGGAAGTATGAAGACTTTGGAAAGATCTTGCCCAATGAATGGGACATAACAGGTAGGAGGAATAACAAAAAACTGACCTAACCTGGGACAGCTGCTCAATTTTAGAGTGGTGGAGCCAAATGGAAACTGCATGGTCAAAAGTGTAAACCTCCCCCCGGGTAATTCAAAAGTGTAAACCTCCTCCCAAGCAATACTTCACCAATGCAAAAAGCCCCCCAATACAACCAGGTAACAAATGTGGGGCATACATGGTGTAAGAACTCCTTCACAGATGCTGCAGAGCAGCTTTTTGTCTCTGGGGTGCCTACTGTCACTGACATTCCCTGTCGTCCTGGAGCAATCTAAAATGGTTCTAGAAACCAGCTATGATTTTACACAGTCTGGTAAGTCAACTAACCTGGCCCAAAAACTCAGAACTGCCAAGTGGATGGAAATGTCTTGATGACCTCCAAGCAATGACATGTGATAATTAAATAATGACAAATAAGAAGTGGGGACCAAAATTTGTAAACTGTCTAACTTCCACTAGCAAAGTGAAAAAAGGCATGAAGAGATATTCTGTAGGAATTCTTAGTCCTGCTAGACCAAGACCAGCAAAGCAGGTATTCTTCACCAGTCAGCCAAAAAGAAGGTAGGATACTAGTGGGGCACTGCTGAATGTCTAGGGCAAGGTACTGAAATGGTCGACCTGCAAAGAAGAAAGACAATCAGCTAATTTATTTTTATTTTATTTTACATTTGTTGACTGGGAAATTGTCCAACTGAGCTGAAATAGCCCTTTTTGAGCGGAGGTCTGGGGGGAAAAGCTAAAAAAAACTAATTATCAATACAATAGATAAAATTTACAGAAACAAGTATTTAAAAAAAAGGATGACAGAGTCAATTAATTGACAGGTACTACCAACATTAATATCAAGGAAAAACAGTATTTACACATACATAATAATAAGTTCTGTGACCGTTTCATACTATGCAAAAAAAAAACACTGTGGAGACATGGTGATCAAAGGTAAGGTTGCTGTCAACCTGTGTGCTCAGGACTTTCACCACTGAGTGGCCGTATATACAGTGCAAACCGTAATATTGCCCAGTACATTGGTTTACCTAGGATGTGCGGGATGTGGAGGGCTTTAAAAGAGAAATCTATCAGCTATGAAGCACAAGTTGTTGTGGCACAGAATGCACTCATCTGGTCTTCAAAGTTCTTTTAGGAAATACTTGCACATCTGCTGTCCTTAGGAAAGTCTTACTGTACCACAGCAACTATCTATTTCAGCATGAGTTCTAAAAATATGATATCCTTTAGCACCTGAGAAGGTCAGGGAACTGGCTCTTTTGTCTCCCTATGACTTTTGCACCTGAGTCACTACTCAGCTGGGGGTGCTTCTGAAACAATATTAGAAGCTGTATCTGAATCGGGTCTCTTAATACTACTTGTCCTGAGACTCTGTCTGGGATTATTCTTAAATGATGCAAATTCTTCAACTTGCGCACCTTGGCTCGGGAAGTGATGCTGTCCCACCTGGCTTAAAAATCTTCTATTATGGATTTAAAAACAAAAAGTGGGCCAGATTCCAAAAGAGGTGGTCTCAAAGTAAGTCTGCACTGTTTCTGAAAGAGTTGCCCTCAATGTAAGTGACTTACTTCTGTGTGAGGCCTATCTGTAAACAGGATTACTACGGGGACCAGATTCTGAAACATCTGCTCTCAGCCTGCTCTCTGTATAGGTGATCGCTTACACTGAGAACAAATCTTTTGGAATCAGGGCCTTTATATTTGTATTATTTGTATACAAGGTGGGTGTGACCCATTAATCCAAACCCTGAACCACCATCACTGCCCCCGAACTCTAGTAGCTGGAGCTGACAGGTATTGAACGTGTTAGGCATAATATAATAGTATTGCTGCCTAATCTTATATAACATTTAAGATAAAATATTAAGTCATGCATTTACTTGGTGATAGCTACTAAACCAAATAAATATAAATATCTGAAAAACTACTAGGATAATGATAAAATTAATCCTGTAATATTTAATCTATGTTGCTTGTTATGAGAAAACTGACTGAAATAGCAAAGTGCAAAATAACACATGTAAACCCTGAAACAATAGATCATAACTTAACATGTAAACCACTACCATAGCATACAGACTAATCAAAACCTAAGTAGCAGCATAACTGAAGGCTTTAATGTGAAGACAACAGGTGAAGAGATGAGTGGGATAAATAGTCATTACTAAATGAAACATGAAATAAAATGTGGCTGTGATGGCTGATAAGGACACAAGGATATAACATTTAGTAAATAAATTAAAATGAATAACAGTACTATAACATGCAAATGAGCAGGCATCAAGTAGAAGACATTAAGAATGGAGCTCTGGACTGTTAACGAGCCAGTTCAAGGATGGTACCACTGCACCATGTACTTATTTATTAATGAAACTTAAAATCCTATGTATCTAAATTATTATTATTATCATTCTAACATTCTAACATTCTATTTTGCATGTACTATAACAGTCAATGTCACACATTGCACTACCTATTTACTATTTATTTTGGACACTATCTACATCATTTATGGAGAGAGTGACTATTATTGTCTGTAATGTTTTAAGTACATAGAATTGTCAGATGTGTAGTAATAAATTGCAACATCTTGTGGAAGTTTGTTCTTTCAACTTATTTTTTTTCTTTTCTTCTTTCTTTTTTATAGTATTTTTAATGTAATTTTTATTGTGTTGGATTATACTGTATTTTTATTGTACTGTATGTGGAGCTTTTCTCCCCAGGCCTCTGCTGAAAACGGGTTCTGTAGACCCAGCCAGACCACCCCAGTAAACAAATGTCAAATAAATAAATAAATAATACATTATTATTATTATTATTATTATTATTATTATTATTATGCTTTAAGAAAACTAATACCACTACCTAATGTATACAGGTGGTGAAGTGCGAACATCTGGAATTATGACCCTCCTCTTCTCTCTCTCTCTCTCTCTCTCTCTCTCTCTCTCTCGCTCTCATTTTTTATACATTATTAAACCTATCCATTAAAATTAAAGCAAACATGCTCAAAGGAGCATGTACACATAAAACAAAAAAGAAAAAAAATGTCAAAACTCTGAGTAATCCACAAACTGGTAGGAAAGAGAACAAAAGAACTGTTTATTCACATACTGAGCGCTTTCACCCTATGTCCATGCCCTATGGACATAGGGTGGAAGCACTTAGTCTGTGAATAAGCAGTTCTTTTGTTCTCCTTCCTACCAGTTTGTGGAATACTCAGCGTTTTGACACTTTTTTTCTTTTTTGTTCTATCCATTAAAATTGCATAAAATATATGGAAGGCATCTTATTGCTTTAGAGAAGACCAAGCTAAAGGAATATTCACTACTGAAATATGTACAAAGTACAGTTTTTAAAAACAATCTGAAATGAAATATCAAAAATGTAGATTTACAGTGCTAGCCACTGAAGTCTTTTAAAGGGACATTGCTTGACCCTAAATAGTAGTGTAGGTTTTTATGGATTTGAGGGCCAGGGATAGATACAGTCACTGTGTTGCCAGTAGTATCAGAGATCGTAGCACAGGGCATGCAAGGCTAGAGAAGGTGGTGCCACTGAGGAGGTGAAGTACTACCACTGAAGTGAAACATGGCCCTGTAGTGCTCTATTGTGTACTCCTTCTCCTTAGGCACATCAACACAGAGGTGGGGATGTTCAGATCACTGGCTATATGCCGATACAAGCCTGAAATTAACACAGGAGAGTTAGGGCAAAAACATTCATGGGCTTGCAGTATGATGCTGTCTAACCCCTGCTCAACCTGAACCTCACCTTTGGTGGAGAAAGAGGAATGAGTGGACAAATAGGGTGTCCAGGGAAGTGAGCAGATGGTCAGCAGGGGGCAGTCAAAAAACAAAAAAAAATGCTCCCAGGATTTAATAAAATCTGTGTAGGCACCGTGTAGAGCCTACATAGACTGTTAGTGTGTCCATGTGCATGGTTCCCTCTTGGCAGCTCACCATGCATATTAATGATGGAGCATTCCTGAGGGACAGCCGAGAAACGCAGTTATTGTATCAGTGTAGGGAAAGGTGTAGTACTAAACGTGGCTGAAGATAAGTATGAGACCCCCCTGCAATGTCCATTGTTTTATTTTTTATTTTATTTTTTTTCCTTTGTTTTATTTTTATTTTATTTTAAAAAAGCATGTTTGTGCAGTGCAGAGCACAGCAATGCTAAGCTGTGCTCACATATAAGATACCAGGCACCTGCCAGACATTTAAAAATATAAACTGGATGTAATTAATTATTTACTTAAAGGTGTGTCTAAGCATCTCTAAGGGTGTTTGCGTGGCTTTGTGAGAGCGGCATGCTGCTCAGCACTGCTAATAGGTAGCTCAGTTCTATATGTGAAGGTATAATGAATTTCTTAATATCCTCGTAGCTAAGTGGGTAGAGTTATGGCTTCATGTGCAGTAGGTCCAGGGTTTGAATACATGGAAAGGAAAATATCTATTTAATTTTGATAAACATATTATGCATTTGTTACATAACAGATGACCTCGCTGCACTCTGCCAAGCTCTGCTCAGCTATGATGAGACCTGCTAAGCACTGGATAAACATGGTAACAACTGCCAATGTTTGTGCCCTGCTTGGCTCTGCTTGGCTGACTTGCGTGCTGCTAAGCTCCACTAAGACTACAGTTCTGTGAGTTTTCATGCTTTTCAGCTCAGCTGCACTGGTTTGTGCAGTGCTAAGCAATGTGGAACTTTTTTGAATGTTGCCCAATGACGTGTAAGGGCGGGAAAAAGCCTATATTACGCCCAATAGGTGGGAATACAGCAGGAACTATTGGAGTTCTTTCTCTGATGGTTACTATGGCTGGTGTTGATGAAGGTGCATGCTTTCAGGCACAGCACTGGGGCATTCTGGAGTCCAGTGTCATGGTTGGACTTCTACTTATAAACCATGATGACTGGTTGCTGTAAAGTATTAACTACATTGCAGTAGATACAATAAAGTTTGTAGTGCCATATATGTGGAATTACAGCTGTATTGCAAGAAATGAATAATGCCAACTGTAGTACAATAAAAACATGAAACAATACTAGTAAGTGCATTGAAGTATATACAATAAAGTCTGTAATGCAATAAATGTGGAATTAGTATTGCAAGAAATGAATAATGCTGACTGTAGTGCAATAAAACATGAAACAATACCAGTAACTGCATTAAAGTATATACAATAAAGTCTGTAGTGCAATAAATGTGGAATTAAACCTATATTGCAATAAATGAATAATGCCAACTGTTGTGCAATAAAACATGAAACAATATCAATAGCACCAAGGAAAATGGTGTACATCAGGACTGTCTTGTAACCATTGCAGTAGAGCTGTATGCATTTAGGCTGTAAGGTAAGGTGCTGCAGTCAAGTATAACACTGTCATAGCTGTAGAATGCAAATCCAGTGGATGCAAATGGTATCGATTAACTCATATAGTACTGTTCAAGCCTGTCTCTAGGCCAGTATTGTTCACATAAAACTCTGTCATCCACAGGCATCAGGTAATAAAGGTATAGGTGAGGTAGCCCACTCCATGAGCTGATATTTTTTGTTGACTTCACAGATATTTGAAAACACTAACAATAAATTGTGTACACCAGCATAGCTTACCTACTATCTGCATTATGCTTGTATTTTGTGCATCTGTGCTCTACTGTCACTGCAGTCTAGTATAACACAGTAATAGTACTACCAGGTCATATTTTGGTTCCAGGTAAGCTCTAGGCAAATGTTAGTCAGTCAGTAATCAACAGTAACTCAGTAGCTCAGTTTGTTGAATGCTCTGTATACAGTACATTTTGCCACACACAGACAAGGGCTTGAATCCAGTGCTATGTAGCAATAAATATTACAGTAGCAGTCATGTAATGCTTACCAATTCTCTGTCTACAGGAACTACAGGTAAATGGGTGAGGTAACCTATATTCCAAGTAGATAATTGTGTGTTTAGATGTCACAGACTGGTAAAATCATTAGCAAGAATGGGTTCATCAGCAATGTTCAGTCAGAAATAAAATGTGTAATCCCTGTATGGCTGGAGTGTCTGTTAGAAGTTGCTGTAGTCAATTAATACATCCTATGCAGATGTCCCCTGCAGTCATTGCTATTTGGGTTCTATTCCCATGCCTGCCAACCAAGGCATGACAGCTGTTTAGTGTCTGTACTGTACACATACATGTCTATTAAGTGACATAATTTCATGTTATGTAATTAATAGTGTGGAATCTATCTGTCACAGGATTACCATGGAAATGATTACCTAGATTGCAAAGTATCACTAAATCAGCCCACAGAACACATTGGTAGTTATATAGGTCCTCCTGATGTGTAAGAGTTCTGTGTAGTTGTGTACCCACAGTTGCTACTGCTTGGCTCATAGTGTCCTATGCAAATAACTTGAGAGGTATGTATGTGCTACATCAGCTATAGAAGACTTGTAGTCATTGTATACATAAACAAAATACAGACTGGTACAGTAGCTAGTAGTACTGCTGTCAAAGAAATAACTGTAAAGGTTAATAATGGACTGCTTTTCTCTCTCTCTCTCTCCCCACCCCTTATTTTCATTTATTTCTTATTGTTATTCATTGGTTATGGTTTACTATTAACATATGTTGTTAACATTAACTGTATTTTGGGACATGTGTTTTATTATTGTTTTGTTTTATAATGGTCGCATACTAACATATCTTGTTAAATTACCTATTTTGTTGGTGTTATGCTGCAGCTGTTACTGAAATGCTGTTAATATACTGACTGTTCTGTTATTTATTACTGTGTTTCACATAATATGCATTTATATGTAATTGGTTTACAGTCATTAGGCATGTCTCAACAAACTGGAATTAGAAATTAATGAGAAAACAGGAGTGTACCCTAGACTCTGATGCAATAATACACCACTAGGCAACCACAGACATAAAAATGGATGTGAGGCCTGTGATAGCAGGTAAATATGCCCTTATATCAGCAACATGTAAAAAGACACCTCCTAAGGTGTTCATGGCAAAATACATATTCAGCTGAGACTCTGGTGCAGGAATATATCCATATAAAGCCATGCACATACTGATGGATGTAGAAAATGTTTGTCACAGCCTGTATGTGTGCACATATATCTTGTAAATACACTTGCTATAGCTGTGACTTATTTCAGTCTGTTAAATGCCTTGCATATAGTGCATTTTGCCACACACTGTCCTGGGTTCAAATCCAGTATTGTGTTGCAGTTCAATTACATTATTGTGAAGAGTCATGCAATCTTTATCCACACAGGTTACTGCTAAATTAATGAACTACTATCCAGTTTTTCAAGTCAAAGGCCTGCAGGTGGGAACACACTGCACATATCTGTACAGCATAAGTATATGTCACCTGCTACTCTGTTATTGGCACTATTGTATAATAAATGTACCTTAATCACATTCCTCAACTGGACTGTAAAAGGTATCCTTACCCTGGATCTGCCATAATGGCAAGGCTGACAAGGCTGACACAGTTACATGTACAGCTTGTTGTCCTCCGAAGTGTTCACACTCCTCCTGTTCTAGGCTGCAGCAGCTGCAGCCTGTAGCACACACACCTGTATGTAAAGGTAGCTACTACAGACCTACCATACCTCCCAACCCCCTAGCACAAGGAATCCAGTCACAGCCATACTTAATGGGAGGGGACAAAGTTCCAGAGACTGGGACATGTTTTACTGTTTTCCCCTATATTGATACTAAGTTGCTAAAATAACATCTATTGAATTAGCATGCATATTCAGAGGGCTATGAAGTCTGACACTTAAATGTGTGTCTTCCATTACTGACGTCAGCCCACAATGTTTACTAGTGAATTGCTAGATGACCACAATGTCATGAGACAGTGACCACACATATGAGGTAAAACTGTGGACATACTGCATAAATCTCTGCAGTTGACAGTTATGGTACCTACCCTCTGTGATGCTGTAGTCACCATACCTCAGTAATGTCCATCTTAACAGCTAAGAAGGGGGCCCAGGTCTACTTGAAGGGCTTATATATTGCAATGTTGTGGTATGTCATTGGCTAATGATAGTGAAATTCAGCTGTTTTGGCTGCAATTACCATAGCAGAGCCATAGATTGGTGCAGAGGCAATTACCTGCTAATGAACAGTACCTTAAAAAGGCAAGCAGCTGGTTATGGGGAACAAGTCTGCATGAGACTTACTTCACACAGAGAGCATATTTTCAAAAGATTACTGGAAGCAAAGTTCAACAAAGGAGTACTGCACTCAACCAGGTATGTAACTGATTTTTCCATATAACAGGATGCAGATGGGAGGATGGAGATATGGGGAAATAGGGATTACAGTAGTAAACCTGTCTTAGATCTATGTTAGTGACATGTCATTGATACCCAGCTGTCCTACACCTACAGACATGCCTCTCAAATGACCCTGATTTCCACTCACATTTTAGCTCTGTCCCTCTTACTCTCACCTCCAGTGGTTGGCTGCTGTAGGGAAGCTAGTCAGTGACATGCAAAACATAGTGAGAAGAGGTAAGGCTGTACATGCCTGTAACATCAGAAAATGTACGCTAATTCACCTCCTTTCGGTCTGTCAATGTCTCACATAAATATGTCTAACATTTTAACAGTGTCCCTGATTGCCCCTGATGTACTCTCTATGATCTATGATCCTGTTTACGTTGTTCCCTGTCTGGCTGAGAGCTATGCCTAACATAGCTGTCAACCTGCCACAAACCACTATTCAGTGCAAAACCAAGAAATAAAAACACAGCACTCATACAGCCACTGGTATTACATGGAATATAAGTATTTTAAGTGTATTTTATGAATGGTTTTGTTTGAAACATAAAATCATACGTTAGGATGTTTTAGAATGCTAATATTGGGTGATTTCAATTACCCAAACATTAACTGGGAGAACTACTCAAGTACTAACTCCCTTGCCCAACTTTTCCTAGAATTTATAAACTCAAACATCCTGGTTCAACTGGTCAACACTCCCACCAGAGGTGACAACATATTGGACCTGGTCATCACCAACAGGGGTGACTGGTATTCCACATCAGAGGTCAACCTCTCGCTGGTTAGATCTGACCATAAACAAATTACTTTGGATATCCATATTCTGTCCCCACCCCCAGACAAGAAAGCCACCATGAAAAACTTTACAAAAGCAAATGTTACTTAAGACCGAGGTGGAAAGTTTCATAGCCCCATGCTGAAGGATAACACTGTCCAAGCTGCAAAATCCTTTACTAATGCATTCTACGGGCAGCTACAAGAATGCATGAATTGTGCTATCCCAAGTAAAACCAAGACTCACTCCTCCAAGAAAAGGAAACCAGTCTGGTGGACCCCTGCCATAAACAAGCTATACAATAGAAGGAAGAAACTAGTACAGAAAAGAGTAACATCCCAGGAAGGGAAGACATCCCTGATCAGTATCAGCAAGAAACTACGATCCTTCATAAAATCATTCAAGGCGAGCTTTGAAAGAAAAATTACCAATGACTCCAAAGATAACTACAAAGCGTTCTTTAGCTATGTCAAGAACCTAAGTGGAAACTCTCAGATCTGCTCTGAGTTTGTCCAGAATGGCACAAAATACACTGAACCGACTGATATTGCCAACTTTCTGGCAGATAGATTTAGTGGAAACTTTACCCCCTCTTACTCCCTAAAGGGCCCATAACCATACCAGAAGAATGTAGGGCCCCTTCAATCACCGACACACAGGTTAAAACAGCCCTATCTAAAGCCAAAAACACAGTTTCAATGGGACCGGACAGTGTCCCAGGCTGTGTCTTACAAGAGCTCCAAAATGAACTAACCCCTCACCTAAACACACTGTTCAAACTCAGCCTCTCTACAGACTACGTACCCACAGAGTGGCACACAGCAACAGTTATCCTGCTCCACAAATGTGGAGCCACAATGGACCCCGGGAACTATCACCCTATAAGCCTGACCAGCATGGTCTGCAAGGCTAAGGAACGCATCATCATGGAACTCATTAACAGAGACATTGGGAACCTCCAAACCTTGGACCCTACCCAGTTTGGCTTTGTTAAGGGCAGATCATGCCTCCTAAACCTGGTGAACTTCTTTGAGATGGTTACCAAGGCATTAGACGAGGGAAAGGAGGTCCACACAGCCTGTCTAGACCTCGCAAAGGCTTTCAACACCATTCCCCATTCTGGTATTATAGACAAGTTCACCAGCTTGAACATAAACCCCTACATCACGAGATGGGTTGCCAACTGGCTCATGGATAGAACCCACATGGTGAGAGTTGCAGGCTCTATGTCCAACTCTAAACCAGTTACAAGTGGCGTCCCCCAGGGCTCAGTCCTAGGACCCCTCCTGTTCAGTATATACTTCTCAGAGGTACAGGAAATGGCTGACCAAGTTCACAGATGACTGCAAACTAGGGGCCATAATTGATTCTCCGGCTGATACAGACACCCTCCAGATGGGTCTCACTGAGATGGATACCTGGTGTCAAGATCATGGCCTCAAGCTAAATGCCAAAAAGTGCATAGTCATCCCCTTTGGAAAAAAACAAAGTACCCATGAACTACCACATAGGTGGTAGTCCCCTAAATGCAGAAAATGTAATAAGGGATCTGGGGACCCAGGTAGATAGTAATCTCTCCTTTGATAATCATATTGCCAAGGTGGTTAGAAAATCCTTCTATGTGGCCCACCTAATCACAAAAGGGTTCGCATCTAGAGCAAAAGAGGTTATTGTTCCTCTCTACTCATCACTCATTTCACCCATCATATAATACAATGCCCCATTTGGGATGTAACTTACAAGACACCTGCAACAGCTGGAAAGACCACAAAAGTACCTCACCAAGAGGATTACTGGCCTCAAACAGATGCCCTGTGCAGCCCGACTCAAGAAACTCCAGCTGTACTCGGTTGCATACCGCTTACTCATAGGTGATTTCTGCCTGACATACAAGGCCATGTCCAACCCAGAATTGATGGACATGCTCCACCTAAAAAAAAAACAAATCCCAGAGAACCACACACTCTAGAGATATAAACCTCACCACAACAATAAATAGGGCATGCTGGAGGGATAGTTTCCTATCCCAGAGACTCCTCATGCTTTGGAACAGGATTCAAATATACATCAGGCAGAGCCCCTCACTAACACTCTTCAAGAAAAACCTTGACGGGTAGATGGGAAACAGAAAATTTACCTCAGGGATCACTGCAGTGGCTCTGCTGGACAGTGGCACAGGGAACTAATGGCTCTGCTGGACAGAGGCACAGGGAACTAATCTAAGGGGGTGAAAAAGTCAACATATTCTGGCTAGGCTTATAAATGCCCTTGGGCAAATAGCCTAGTACTTACCTATGAACCTATGAACCTATAATCATGCATTCATACTAAGGTCTGCTTCCCTTGCTACATGTCACCTGGGTTTTCTGAACTTACAAATTTAGAAGGTGTGGCGATGGAGTTGTCACGTATACAAATATCCTGTGTCCAGGTCAGACAGGTGGCGACATCAGTTACGATTATGTAGAGGAGGGCAATGTAGAGGCCAGCAGCTAGTCACATGGCCATAAAATGCATAACCATTGCATGGAAATGGCCCATGTGAGAATGTCTGTAGTGCTGCAAGGGGATATAGTTAAACACACACACACACACACACACACACACACACACACACACACATAGAGTTAGCTGATGTGAGATTAGAACCTCTACTTGTCTACTATTACACACTATAGCTTGCAGTACTAATCACGTGCACCATTGAGTTTATCTGGTATTTAACTGTCTGCCAGTGCTCTTAAGGGAGATGACATCAGCAGACCTTGTAGAGGAGTGCAATGTAGAGGCCAGTAGCTACTCACAGGGCCATAAAATGCATAACCATTGCATGGAGATGGCTGAAATATTTTTGCAGTAACAGATTGAGGGGTATGACAGCCTGTGGGAGTACCACCATACGAGTACTTGACATACAAAAGATATTGATGTTGCCAGATTCAAACCATCAACACCATCACCCGCACTAATGTCCCTAGCCAGAGAGCCACACCAGCTGCCAGACAGAGAGGTGTAATTCCTCACACAATCAACAGCATACAGACATACACTGACACCCCTGTGTTACATGAGACATACAATGTGTGGCCAGGTTCAATGTCATAACCCTGGAATTGGCTGGTATGCTGATATATCACTTCAGACTTATTGTTAAAACAGTTGTATCCTGGTGTGCTGGGGTGGGGGAAGAACAGCACATGATCTGCTGGCATAGACAGTAGTGCAAATATCATGTGACCCGACTGTTTTACATCTCCCTTGACTGCTGTAGTGAATATTCCAACCATGAGGCCTAGTGAATATTATGGAACATTACTATTGGACTGGGTATCTGTAGTCCCATGTGGATGTTACATCTCTCCGAATAGCCCACTATATTCCCTTGCATATATGCAGCAAGTCCATACATACGATAGCATATTATAGTACTCCTTACAAGTGGAGTGTAGGTGAGTGGCTTACTTGCGAATGCAGCAGCTGATAGAACTGTAGTTCTGAGCTGACTCTGTCTGCTGCATGCAGTACTCAGCCAGTACATGGTTAGGTACAGGTTGTGCGGGTTGCCAGGCATAATTTTTACTATATGTATTTGAGTCAGAGTAAGGTGGCAGTCCCTAGGGCCCTAGGTTGTCAGTGCATGTGCTATACATTGTCTCTTGGCTAAGGCCAGGGCATACTGGGCACACCTATGTCTGCCTACAGGGACATTCTCATGGGTTTCCTCCTCTGAGTCCCCCTGTGGGTGTGGCTGTGGGGACCTAGGCACTGCTGTGGGGGCTGTGTACCTCTTCCCTTTGTTGATCCTGCTGCAAGTGTTTCTGCAGGATCATATTATGTAGCATGGCACATACTATGAACATATGTGCCATGTGGCTGGAGAGCACTGCATGGCTCCACCAGATATATCAAGGCATTGGAACCGTGACTTCAGCAGCCCAAACACATGCTGTATGATGATCCTAGTTTGTGTGTGTGTCTCATTATGGTGTTCTTCTGTGGGTGTGTGTGCATATCTGATGGGTGTCATCATCCACGGTTCCAGTGCATATCCAGCATCCCCCAGTAAATGGCTGTGGGATGTCCACCCTAGCAAACATCTGGTACAGCTGTGATGCATGCCAGATATGGAAGGTGTGATAACTGCCAGGGCTGCCAGCACACACATTCATGATAATGCCCTGGGCATTGCACATGACCTGGCAGTTAATGGAGAGATACCCTTTGCGGTTGACATACATTCTACCTTCTTCACCGAGTGGTGCCTTAATGTGTACATGACTGAAATCTATGGCACCCAGTACCTCAGGGTAGTCTGCTGCATGGTAGAAGTGTTGCATACTGCTGGCCCTTCTCTCAGGAGTGTGGAGAAAATAAATGTACAAACTGGCATGTGGGAGCATAGCATCCAGAAACTGGTGGGGTACCCTGGATGCTGATGCCTGTGAGACCGCCATCATGTCCCCAGTTGGTCTTTGGAAAGTACCTGTAGCTAGTACCCTAAGAGCTACACATACCTTTGTTTCCACTGGGATGGGTTCCCCTCTGTTGGCTCTGGGTCTGAATTGAGGGTGGCAGAGCTCAGTGAGTTATTGTAGCATGCCCCTGTCCACCCTGTAGCACTCTACAATCTACAGCTCATGTAGACCCTAGAAGGTTAACCTGGGCCTGAACACTCTTTTCCTTCTCGGTTTAGGCCTGTTATTAACTGCAGCAGCACCAGCACTGACCTCAGCATCTAGCACATACAAATGTAGCAGATCTTCAGCAGCCCCTAGCATTCCTTTAGTTACAAATCCCAGTCTGAACTCCATTGGTGCAGATTATGGTGGTTAAATCAGATTGTAGGGTGTATGCAACCTTTATAGTGCTCTGCTGTAGATGCAGCCTTTATGATTGGCTACCTATGATCCATTCCACCTGCCAAGTACATCATTATGGACTGTTAATGGCTCTAGTTTAATTGAAACAGGGGTCATCAGTAATTAATATACCACTGGTTTTCTCAGCCAATTTTTTTGGGGATAACCTTCCTCACTCAGCACTGTGGAGTACTGTGCAAACACACACCCTGAATGTAAACAAAGCTTAGCAGCCAGTGTATACAATCCCCCTGCTGAGCAAAGTGGTGCACAGCACAAACAGATGCAGCTGAGCTCCAATGAGCTTACAAGTCCTCAGACACCCCCCCCCCTCTTGATGTCAGCAACCTCTTCTTTGGACACGAATACAGTTCTGTGCCTACATAAATGGGATCTGCGGACACAGGTACCCTTTTGTGCTATTCAGTAACCCACCTCATTTGCATAGGTATCCATGCACACAACCTGGGAACTACACGATTCCAGGCCCTGTTTCATTGGCAAAAGCAGTATTCCACCATTGCAGATACTCCACTCAGGGTCCTATTACTGTCACATACTACTAAGTTTGGGTTTTACAATCGTTCTTTTTTTTCATAAACAACATGTTTGTGCACTGAGGCATTCTGAGCAAACATACACAGATCATTAAAAATAATTACTATTTTAAAGTATTTCCCATAAGGTTTTGGACACATGGTGGATGATTTCACACATATCTGTGTCTGCTATCCTATTTTTTTCCATCAAACTACACTTTTGCAGCCCCTGTTCTCTGTGTAAATTCCTGTACACATAATTGTTCCGTGTACACTACAGACACCAACATGGGTCTGAAGGGCTGCTTATCTGCTTGCTGGATTGCTCTGCTGCCTTCATTTGCATGCAATTCACCTGCTTATGAGGTGATTTGCATGCCACAGATACTTCCGTGTTGACATGCGTATGTGTGCCACCCATCTCTGTTTACTGGACTGAAAACCTGCTTACTTTCATGTAAGCAGTGTGCAATGATGCCTACATGGAAAAACATCTGTGTAGGCTTTATTAAATTCCCCCCATCATTTTTCTGGCAAGCATCTGACATACTAGTGCATTCACCTGCAACTTATCTCTGGGTTTTAAATAAAACAAATATAGCTATCATTAAAGTTTTTTCTTTACTTATTTTAATGTTTGCTTACTGGAGAAGTGGAATGATCCAAGAAAGACTCCTTTCAGCCAGGGCCAGGAATTAGAACAGACACAAGGAGAGGAAATTGATTTGCAAAAAGAAGAGCTCAAAAAGAAGTTCTGGTAATTAACTAATATGTTCAAAAATATCAATATTAAACATATATAAAGTAAAACTTAAAATATGCACAGCAAAGTACTGTTTATGAAGTGTTCAAGAAATGCTGTTTCACTAACTACCCTAATCACCCTCCTGGGCCTCAACGTTGCTGAGAAAGCTTACTGTTTAATACTGTATGACTTGTATGTCTCTTGGCTGCCTTGTTCTGGAGGAACAGGATTCAAAGTAAAACCCTCTGGGCTCTCTCAGTTTTAATTAGGAATCTAGGGGTCCTATCCAATGAGTACACCATTGCTGCTGCTTGATAAACTTAAGATAGCCTATTTATTTGAGGACTCCACCATGCAGGTATTTTTTGTGGTGTGCTCTGTCCTCCTTTTCTGCAATACACTCATCCATTATTTCTAGCCTAGCTTACAGATTAGCATACTGTGATTTTAGTCACTTATTTTCCTGATAGAGACTTATACCTTCAATGTTCTGTCAACAAATCTTTTACTTCCTCATTCCTAATTAGGGACCATAAAGCCCTCAAGCTAAACTCAAGAGGGACTACTGGTATGGCTCTCAAGCTTTAAACTAAAATTTCATATCCTCTTTGAAAGAATACCTAAAATGAGAGTATTCAAATAGGTAAATGGGGGGGGTGTGAAAGAGTTAGGCACTATAGAGATAATAGAATGAGAGTGTCAAATGAGAGCAAGGGCTTAAGGCAAAGTTGAAAAAAATGCTACAACTGATTTTGTACATTGCAAGTGACTGAAGTAGAAAAAAACGAATTGTGAAGTTTCCAAAAGAATTATTATAAATGAAGAAAAGGGGATTGGAGATCAAGGAAACAAAGAAAATATTAGAATGATTACCAGAAACTTATAGCAGTATCCTTAAGAACACTGATGTTTATAACATGGAATACTAATGGCTTTTGGGGAGTTCTAAAGTAGTTAGTGTCAAAGAATATTAGAAAAAATGCCATGCAGATGTAGTTATATTGCAGGACACTCACCTGTACTTGGGGGAACATGAGTCATTTATTAGGAAAGCAAAATGGAGGGCTATTCACACTAATTAAATTAAGAAAAATGTCAGCAAGAAAGATAGATGAGGTGCTGAGAGATAATAGATACAGGTTTATAGCAGTTAAAGTGTACTGGAAAAGAAGAAGAGTCAGCTTGGTAGTGACATATCGAGATGCTGGGAGATAATAGATACAGGTTTATAGCAGTTAAGGTGTACTTTAAAAGAAAAAGAGTCAGCTTGGTAGTGCTATATCTTCTGCCAAAGGCCAATATTCAGGCCTTTTGACTAGATATACAACAGATAATAGGTCAAATAATTGCTTTTTAGCAAGGTATTATATTGACTGTAGGGGACTGGAACATAGTAACCAATAAAGAAGCTGTTTCAAGGGACCAAGGCAGAGAAGTATGTATAAAGAAGGGATGTATTTCAGCAAATAACTGAAGCTATTGGCTTAGTAGACATTATTGAGTAGTGACATAGAGTTAGTAAAGTAACATAGAGCTAGTAAATATAAAAGTTGGACAGGTTATATATATCAAAGGAATATCTATATTTGGTAAACGCTCTGTCATTCACCCAGTAATAATTTTAGATCATGCCCCTGTCATAATGGAGTAAGAAGTTGGGATTGGAGGTCCCAAAGATAAGCAGTGACAATATATTGTATACCTAGACAAAAAGACAGCAATTGCCTCCTGGCTGGATGGTACCCTGAAGAAAGAGATAGTAGGTTTAGAAAAGGAGTTGGAAGACATGGCAGAAAGTGAGATAATTTAAAAGAAAAGTTTAAAAACTAAGTAAAGTTTGAGCCAGTTATGTGTGGGACCAAAGTAAGCATAGATTCTTAGAGTCACTAGATAAGCTCTCTAAAGCACAGTAGCTTTTGAGATCAAAGATTGCACAAGAAAAGTATGAGATTAAACATAAGGCTAGAAGGGAAATGGAAGAATACACACATAACTTAATTGAATTTGGAGCAAAAGCTCTTAAGCAATGTACTTTCAAACATCAGCAATTTTGACTAAGTATTTGCATAGAGATGAAGAGAACAGCAGGCTTCTAGTGCCATAACCAGATTATAAGACCCAGGAAGACCCAGCTGACCTGGGATCGAGTAGTGGGTCTAGTGACTGATGAAACAGCAGGAAAGGGATGGCCATGCCCACCCAAGGTGGGAGGGTACTTGTTGATATGCTCCCTAAAGGCAGCTGCCTTCAGATGTAACCAGTGAGCAGGGGAGGTGGGGAAAAGGGGTGGTAAGATCATAACCCCCCCCGCATGAAAGCACAGATGAGCTGAGCCCACAGGACACCCTCAGGATCGAAGACTGGCCCCAGTGAAAATGGAATAAGTCTGGCAGGGTTAGAGAGCTACTCAGCACTGCTGGAAGATGTTAGACCCAACATGGACATTGAGTATTTGGGGCTGGGCTAGTAAACATGAGGTCTGCGGGGACCAAAAAAAAAAACCCAGGAACAAGTAAAGTACAGATAAATCCCCAAAAAATTAGAAATATCATGGCTAAGTATTATCAAAACTTGTACTCTAAGAGAGAAAGTGTTGGAACTCAAAGTGGGAGAAATAGACACTTACATAATTTAAATCTACAAGGCTTAGCTCCTTGTACTAGGGAAGACTTACTGAAAAAAAATCAGTGAACAGAAGATTAGAGCTGTTCACACAGAATCACAATGGAAATTTGGAAAAGGGCAAAAGTTTAATAAATGTTTAATCATATTGCATGGGGGGGGGTTGAGATCCTTCAATCATGGAGGGAAACAGTGTTAATTCTTATACCAAAGGAGAGAAAATATTCATTAGATTCTGAGTCTTATAGACCCATTTCTATGTTAAATCACAACTATAAAATACTTTAGTCAGTTATATTACAGAGGCTAGTGAAAGTGCTTCCTAAACTAATAGACAATGACTAATATGGCTTTACTAAGGGAAGGCAAAAATATGACACTATTAACAGGACAATTTTAGTACTATAGGAAGATGTTATCCATAAGAATAAGTTAATCCTCATCAAACAAAAAAGCTTTTGATAGGCTAGACTGGATATTTTTGAAACAAATTCTGTAGAAGCGTGGCTTTCCATATCTATGAATAGAAGTGATTTTTAACATTGACTGGGTATTTAAGATTAGAATTAAATGTTCAGGGAGATTGACAACAAGTATAGAGCTGTTTAAGGACACAAGACAAGAGTATCCCCCTCATCTCTGATGTTTGACCTGTAATTAAAACCTCTAGCCAAAAAACATCAGACAGTCAAGCATAACTGCATATGGTTTGGGTATATTGTGCAAGTCTAATCAGGATAAAACAGACAAATTTTCACAGGTTCTGTTCAAGATGTTTTATTACACACACACATCAGAAATGAGGCTTTGTAACTTAAACTTATATAAACTTATAAACAGACTGACTACCACGCTCACACATGTTAACACTCTGGCTATTCTCTCAAAATGGCTCTGTTGTCTGCACATGCTCAGTATTTATATGCACATGCTATATCTGGAAATGCTTCTTAAAGGTACATACACACGTTCTGATCTACATATATTATAAAAAAATGCACTGTTTGCAGATCATATCATTCTCTACATTGCAGAAAAGTTCAAAGATTAATGGATTTGTTAATTATATTCGAATATGCAATCTAATACAAGAATCTCCCTTTTATGGAGACATCAAAGATTAAATACTTAGAGGTGTGTATTAAATAAATATTTATATTGATGGACTATAATACACATGGAAGAAGACCAAAGAATACAAATAATTAAGGATTTTATTGTACCATTGATACTATATGCATACCTCTGAACTGTCAAGATTTTCTCAGAATGTCCAGAATTTTGCCTCATATTTTTGGTGTGTTCTTCATAAAATTTCTGTTTTTTTGGCAAATCATTGAGGACTGAAGTTACTAAATAATGACAGACATTTGTGTTTCAGACTTCATACTCTTCAGGAAATGCATGTTAATGCAAAACCTTTTTATTTTATGAACTTTCTGATTTTATAAGAGCAAACTGTAAAAATTGTCTATATTTTGAGTTTTTTGTCCCCGTATTATTTTTGGCTTTAACCAGAATTATACTGTAAGAAGTTGAGAGGTATGCCTGTATGTAGGTCAGTTGTATTTAGACTGGCTAAAGATGATCTTCTGGAAAAATGGGAAAAGAGGCGAAGAATTTTTGGTGGAGAAGGAATAAAGGGAGGAGTCTTATGAGAAAAAAATACTTTTCCACCAGAAAGGGGAGGATTAGGAGAGCCAGAGTTAGAACTAAATTCTAAAGCAACACAGGTTAAAAAAACATATCTACTTCAGATGTAAGGATATAAAGCTAATTGAAAATACCTCTTGTTATCCAGATATCTCAAGGTAAGCTTGGAATATCAGGGGACAATATGGGATTTTATATAAGGAACCAAATCACTCAATGAATGCAGTGAATTCCTTCAAGGTTGATTGAAAAAGTTTCTTAACCCAAAATAAATCAACCCATGGCTTCAGCTATTATTCCCAATAGGATACAGTGTATCAGCAGATGGGATGAAAGAGTGGGATGCACCATCAAACATTTGGAGAAAGAAAAACAAAAGCCGCTGATGGGAGCAAATAGGGCAGGAAGGAAAACCCTTAGAATGGGAAAAAATACAGCAACAATTTTAGTTAAGCAAAGGAGACTGTTTGAGCTATCTGGCTTTGACAATGGAATGCAGGGATGGTATAAAAGCAGAAAAAACACTAAAAATAAAAAAAGCAAGCCACCAAGGCAATAGAGTTGTAGCAAACAGTTTAATACAGCACCAACAGACTGATCGCTTTCACCATAAAATTCAAATGGCTTCTTCAGAATGTTATAAAAGCAATTCCTCAGCCAACAATAGAGGGAGGAATAGTGTCACTTATCACAAAAGTCAAAACAGGACACCCAGTTAAGAAAAGAATAATCAGCAGAGCATAGGAAGCATTGCAGAAAATATTTAATGATAGTGATATAAAGATGAGGATGAAATGGATATGTTAGATTTATCCAAAGTAACAGAAGAAACACCCTGGGCTTGCATTACAGTGGTACCAAGGCATGCAACACATTCAAGGAAATGTAGAATGTTTACATGAAAGTGCCTAGAGAAAAGTGTCTGTACAGCAGAAAGAATCAATAAAATGTTCCCATATGGTAGAGACTCATGTTAGAGATGTAACCGGGATCTAAGAGGCACTTGGATCCATATATTTTGCAACTGTGAGTCGTTGCAAGATTATAAAACAAGGTTAACAAAAGTGGCAGAAAGCATATGGTTTAATAGTTGCAGTACTACCGAAAAGCTAAATTTAATGCACTGAACTGAGGAGGATAAACCTAAGCATATGAGAGCTTTAATCACATTGTTAATGACTAGCAAAAAAGTGCACTTCCAAACTCTGGAAAACAAATCAAAATCCTCAGATAGAACACATTATAAAAATTATGGGGGAGATTAGAAACATGTAATTAGTAAGGAGAGCCAATCAGTCAATAAACTAATAACAAAAAATGGAAACTACTGCATAGGGCAAAGTACCAGCAGACATTCAGAGGGTAGTGCTATGAGAAGGAAAATGAAATAAACCATTAGGATACCTGAAATATACTAATCCACCATAATGTACATAGTTATTTCAAGTGTATTTGTTCTTTCTCCATCTCAGTGTGATTGATATACTGTGAACCTTGTATATGTGACAAGTAAGTACCTAAGGCACTCATATCATGGTATGTACAGGAAAGATTAGATAAGACTCAATAAATGTAAGCTCTGACCCTGGGCAGGCTTGTCTGTATATGATATGATGGGGAATTAAAAATATATTATTTGTAAAACATGGGCCACCTCAAAGTACACAAATAGGGTGCACTAATTGTGTAAGAAGAATATGAAAAAAAAATCTGCTTTAACTTGTAAAAAAGAATAAACTCAAGAGAAACCTTAGATCTTTCAAAGGTCCCAGGATGTTCCAAGTTTTTCTGTATCCCTTGCCTACCTGAACTGCTACTAGGTTTACGTTAATAAATTCATAGGTATATACTAGGCTAATGGCCACCAAAACCTTTATAAGCCTAGCCATGCAACCTAACACAATTGTGTCCATGTGTATCATAGGCATTCATTTGGAAGGGCTATTTTAGTTAGGAAGTTTCTAGAGGTTATGTGGGGAGAGATATGGTAGTTTGGGTATTACTGTCTGCCTCTGTCTATAAGAGACAAAGGGGCCAGACCTGGGATGAATCTCCAATTTCCCATCCATCCATTGGTCAAGGTTATACTTAAATAAGGTCAGGGATGGACTCTGCCTAACATGGATGGGGAGCCTATTCCACAGCATGGGGATCCTCTAAGACATTAGTTTAAGCACTTGGGCTTCAGGCCAGTTATTTTACATTAAGAAGGTTTGTGGTCTGCACTCTTGTGGGAGGAGAGGTTAGATTCTGCCCTTCTGAGCTGGGATTTTCTGGTTAAAGGATTATTGTGCCTGCTTATTTTAACTGTTTCTTTCTGAAATTGGTGTGCCTTGTTTGCTGTAGCATAGACTAGATTCAGGAATGCTGAATCTAGCTTTGTTTGTATAACTTGAGCTCTAATCCAGGCCATGTTGGGGGAGGTTCCCCTGCACCATAGTGGCAGGAGTGTGCAGTTAGAACTTGTCTGATTGAAGACTGTTGGAACAGGGCTCAGTTCTGAACTTTTTTACTGGTTAATTGGGTAATTTGTTTAAATCAGTTTGCTCATTTTCCATTGTTATATAAAAAAATTGCACTTTATTCATCTGCTTTTACTGTATTTGTGTTTCTTCCTACTTTATTGCATTTATTCTGCTGCATTTATTACTGCTTGTTAGTAGCCTGATTAAATTGTAACTGTTATTCTAATCCTTTAGTTGAAGCACTTGGGCTTCAGACCAGTTGCTTTACATTAAGAAGGTTTGTGGTCTGCACTGTTGTGGCAGGACAGGTAGCTTACACCCTTCTATGTTGGGAGTTGCTGATTGAAGGTTTAGTATCTGCTATTCTAAGAGTGTATTAGTTCTAGTTTAAACACTTGGGCTTGGGGCCAGTTATTTTACATTAAGAAGGTGTGGTCTGCACTCTTGTGGGAGGGTGGGTGGAGAAGGTAAATTCTGCCCTTCTGAGCTGGGAGTTTCTGGTTGAAGGCTTATTGTGCCTGCTTATTTGAACTGTTTCTTTCTGAAATTAGTACACCTTGTTTGCTGTAGCATAGACTAAATTCAGACCTGAATCTAGCTTTGTTTGTATAACTTCAGCACTAATCCAGACCACCTTTTTTTGGAGAAGGTTCCCCTGCACCCTAGTGGCAGGACTGTTCAGTTAGAACTTGCCTGATTGAAGACTGCTGGAACAGGGCTCCATTTTTAACTTTTTATTGGTTAATTTGTTTAAATCAGTTTGCTCATTTGCTACTGTTATATTAAACAAAATACACTTTATGCATCGCCGCTTAGCTAGGGTTAAACTATTCCTGGCATCATAAAGTCTGCTCTTCAAATTTTCCCTTAGAACTAGCCAGTTTTTTAGTTTTAGCACTCAAATCTGTTTTTTTTTAGCTCAGCAGTTGTTCAGAACTCGTTGTAAGCACTAAATAAGCTACAAATTACTACAGCACTCAACTTTCCTCACTTGTCTAGAGGAAAACAGTTTTTAGTACTTAATAAATAAGCACCTATCCAGGCATGTCTAAGGGTCAGCTCCCGGTGTTTTCTCCTGTCTACCTGATGAATCTGGGCATCTTGGGGCAATGCAGCAATTGCCTCATGTACACAGACAACCCTCTCCTCCTACCACCCACACTACAACCTGTGAGAGATGCACTTATATAGCCAAACTAGAAGCAAAGCTCTCTTCACCCAAGACTGGACTAGACAGTCAAGAGGAGAAGGTAAACACTTGCACCACACTACACTCATCACATAGTCGCTCAAAACCTACACCACCAAAACACACACATAGCAACACAAAACACACACCTACATTCATGGAGGCTCTCAATAAAAATCTGCTCAAGCAACAGAGACTTACAAAGCAGAAACGCATGCAACCTCCACCCCCCAACACAACCTAAATGACACATAGCCCACAAACTCAGTGTACCACTCAACCACATCCCATAAGCATAACAACATACCCAATACTCTAGACATAGGTGACTCTATAGTCAGGCACACTGATGTTCCACTCACCAGGATAAACAAGGAGAAAGTTACTGTCTGCTGCCTGATGGGTGCCAGGATCCACCACATAATGCACACACTCAGGTCACTCCACAACAAGTACAAATATGACTCTGTCATTGTCCATGTTGTGTGAATGACCTGAGACATACCTCCCTGTACTACATGAAAAGAGACATGGAGGAGCTCTCTGATCTTGTAGCCCAGGCAGGTATGACCCTAGCCCTGAGTAGCATCCTGCCATCACCCAGAATAACACACAGTGCATGGGGCAAAATGATTGACTTCATCAATTGGCTAAGCTGCTGGTTTCATTCTAAGGGGATCCAGTATCTGTCTTCCTGGGATGACATGATCGACAGACCATGATGCTTTGCCAGAGATGACCTGCACCTGTCACCCTTGGGATTCCGGATACTGGCTAAGGCTCTTACCACACCATAGTGCCTTTTTTTAGGCAAGGTTCAAATGACAAATTCACCACTGTAACAGGTACAAGCAAGCAAAATCTGAGGGTAATGCTACTCAATGTTAGAAGTCTAAACCTCAAAATGTATTCACTCGAGGCACTCCTTAAAATGGAAAACATTGGCATCTGTGCAATGACAGAGACTTGTTTCAAGGCTCCAGAGAGCACCCCTGCATTACCAGGCTATAATTCATACCACACCTTTTGGCCACCTAACCTGGACCAAAACACTAAAGGTGGAGGTGTGTCCATATTCATTAAGGATCTCCACACCTTCAGGCTAGTTGCTCAGCATAATGATTCCGAGATTATCCAAGTGCAACTAACTCTGGGCAAGACTGCAATCCAAATTGTAACTTGCTACAGATCCCCCACCATGTCCCAGGATTCCCACTCCTCATTTCTTGATACACTGGAAAATATTAGGGTACAGCCCAACACCCTAATAATGGCCGATTTAAACTACCCCACCATTAACTGGGAAAACTACTCATGTACCAACTCTTTTGCTCAATGTTTTCTGGAATTCATAAATTCCAATGCCTTGGATCTACTTATCCACACCCCCACCAGGGGCAGCAATATCCTAGACCTGGTCATTACTAACATGAATGACCGGTGTTCCACACCAAAGGTCAATTCCTCATTGTTCAGATCTGACCACAAGTTAATAAGTCTAGACATCCACATCCTGCCCTACCCCCCCCCCCCCATTAGGGAAACCACCGTAAAAAATTTCTCCAAAGCCAATTTCATGCTTCTTAAGACAGAAGTGTCAAACTTCACGACACCCATGCTAATGAACAACAGAGGTACGACTGCTGAATCCTACAAAAATGCAGTTTATAAGCACTTACACGAGTGCATGGATCATGCTATCCCTAACAGAACCAAGATGCTATCCTCCAAAAAAAGGAAGCCAATCTGGAGGTCCCCTGCCATAAACAAACTCTACAACAGAAGAAAGAAACTGTTGCAAAAAAGAGTAAACTCCCATGACTGGAAGAACTCCCTGGTTAGCCTCAGTAAGAAGCTGAGATCCCTCATAAAATCCTCCACAGCTAGTTATTAAAACAAAATCGCCACTGATTCTAAAGACAACCGCAAAGCATTCTAAAGCTATGTCAAGAATCTCAATGGCAACACTCAGATCAACTCTGAGTTACAGCACAATGGCACTAAATATACAGAACCAACTGATATTGCCAACATCCTGGAAGATAGGTTTAGTGCTAACTTTACCCCCCATCACCCTCTAAACGACCCGTCTCTATACTGGAAGAATGCAAAGTTCCTGTAATCGTGGCTGCACAGGTAAAAACCACACTCTCCAAAGCAAAGAACACACCATCCATGGGACCTGACAACATCCCAGGCTGCATTCTACATGAACTACTGAATGAACTGTCACCCCACCTAAGCACCATGTTCAATCATAGCCTCACCTCAGACTTTGTGCCCACTAAATGGTGCACAGCGACAGTTATCCCACCCCACAAAGGGGGAACCACCATGGACCCCGGGAACTATTGCCCCATCAGCCTAATTACCCTGGTCTGCAAGGCCATGGAATGTATCATCATGGAACTTATAAACAAAGACATTAGTAATCTCCAAACTCTGGACCCCACCCAGTTCGGGTTTGTAAAAGGCAGATCATATCTTCTAAACCTGATTGACTTCTTTGAAGCAATCACCAAAGCTGTAGATGAGGGTAAGCTGGTTCTAGATCTCACCAAGGCTTTTGACACCTTCCCCCCACTCTGGAATTATAGATAAACTCACTAAACTAGGTATAAATTCCTATGTCACAAGATGAGTTGCCAACTGGCTCACTGACAGAACCCACACTGTGAAAGTAGCAGACTCCAAATCCGACTTCAGACCAGTGACAAGTGGAGTACCACAGGGTTCAGTCCTAGGTCCTCTGCTGTTTGGTATCTACTTTTCTGAAGTACAGGCTAACACAGAAGGTCTTTGGCTAATGAACTTCACAGATGACTGCAAACTAGGAGCCAATTATTGAAACTCCTAATGATGTGGACATTCTACAAAAGGGCCTCACTGAGACAGATACCTGGTGTCAAAGCCATGGCCTCAAGCTCAATGCCAAAAAGTGCATTGTCATCCCCTTTGGTAAAAACTCTGTACCCATGAGCTACCACATAGGTGGTAGTCTACTTAACACTGAAAGTGTGATAAGAGACCTTGGGACACAGGTGGACAGTAGTCTCTCCTTTGATAATGACATTGCCACAGTAATCAGGAAATCCTTCTACATGGCACACCTCATCACAAAATGTTTCTCATCCAGGAAAAAAGAGGTCATTGTTCCCCTCTACTCATCACTCATTAGACCCATTATAGAGTACAAAACCCCTTTTGGTATGTACCTCACAAGACATCTACAACAACTGGAAAAGCTGCAGAAATACCTCACAAAGAGGATTACCAGCCTCAAACAGATGCCCTACGCAGACCATCTAAAAAAACTCCAGCTTTACTCCATTGTATATCACCTACTCAGAGGCGATCTCTGCCTAACATACAAAGCTATGTCAAACCCAGAGCTGTTGGACATGCTCCACTTAATGAAATCCCAGTCCCTCTGAGCTACATGCTCTAGGGACCTAAATCTTATCACCACAATAAACAGAACATGCTGGAGGGATAGATTCCTGTCCCAGAGACTTACCATACTCTGGAACAAACTACCTATATATATTAAACAAAGCTCCTCATTAGCACTCTTCAAGAAAAATCTTGATGATTGGATGGAAAATAGGAAATTGACCCCAGGGATCACCTCTGTGGCTCTGCTCAACAGGGGCACAGGAAAATAATTTTCTTGGGTGGTGAAAGCAAGGGTACCTTTTTGGCTAGGCATGTATAGGCCCTAGGGCTGATAGCCTAGTACCTACCTATGAACCTATGACACATATCTGTCTCACCATGTTTTATTTATATCGCAAGCAATACTTAAATCCTTGGCTGTAGTGGTTCTGATGATGTTCATTTTGCAGATGTGCAAAAGGTCCATCAGAGCTGAATCTGAGAATGCCTTGTATGACAGGCATGGATCAACTCTCAGTTTCCTGTAAGTGACCGAGTATAGACATAGGGCATTAAGGCAATCCTTATAGGACAGTGTGTTTATAACCTAGAGTCTCCTGAAAAGAAACCTTTGTGGGCATTCCTAGTGTTGCATATGTATGATCAGGTATATACTGAAGGGGGCATTATACTCAATGATAAGGGACAGATAAAGTGACACTATGACTTCCTTGGACTTGGATACCATGCATTTACTTATAAATTGGGCAGCATAGAATAATCTTCTTACAACCTTAGCCACAGGTTAGCCAAAGGCCAGATTACTTTCTACATATGTTCTCAGATCCCGACTACCAAGTCACCTGTTAAAGGTGCCTTATCAATGGAATAATCAGCCTGGGTGGCAACTTTCCCAAATGCGCTATAATGCGTTTCTTGGCACTGAGTTTTAATCTGTGACTTTGACACCAATCATTTATCTGTGTTAGACCCTCTTGTAAGATGTTTGTGTCATGGTGAGTATCTATAATAGCTGCCAGCTTGCAGTCATCAGTGAACTTGGCCAGCCAAAAGCCCTTGGCATTAGCCTTTATGTCCAAGAAGCAGATGCCAAATAGAAGCAGGCCCAGCATGGAGCCGGGAGGTACCCTTTTGGTGTCTGGTCTCTTAGATGAGGTGGTCTCTCCACTGCTGACTTCCTGGATGCTGTCTGTGTGTCAGTTGGAAATCCAGTGAGTTATGAAGGGGCTAATGCCCAATTTGATGATTTTGTCAACTATACCTGAGTGGGATATTGCATCAATCGCCTTAGCCAAGTTCTGGTAGGTGGTATGCACCATTTTCCTCTCATCCACTGCCTTGGTGAGCTTCTCAAAGAATTCCACTAGGTTTAATAAGCATGAGTTTCTCTTAACAAAGCCAAACTTGGTGAATCCCAGTGTCTGAAGGGTTCATATGTCTTTGTTGATCATTTCCATAATAATTTGCCTACCCTTGTGAAGTGGAATAACTGTTGTAGTCCTCTGTTCTCATGGTACAAAGCCTGTTTTGAATATATAGTTGAAAACTGACTCATGTGGTCCTCAAAGGTCATGTTTCAAGTTATTTAGAAGGCATCCTTGCATATTGTTATGGCCCACTGAGTCTGTGTTTTTGGCCTTAGTGAATGCCACCAAGACCTGCTCTCTCTCTTAATAGTTGAGGTAGGGGTTATGCTAGTAGGTACTTCATGGGAGTGAGGCAGAGGGAGTAGAGGTGAAGTTTGAGCTGAATTTGATAGATAGCAAATTCGCTGTGTCTCTCTGCTCAGTGAAGGTGGCACTACTGACCACCAGTTTGGCACATTGATGTGTGCTGCCTTTGACGTTTCACATAGCTATAGAAAGCCTAGTGGATGTCTTTAGGTGGCGAGCCTGTCTTGACCTCATAACTGGCCTTGTTGGACTTAATTAGTCCTCTTAGATTCCTGTTTTAGTTTAATTAGAGAGCACCTATCATTATGGGAGTTGCTCTCCCTGATTTTAGCCATGAACGTTTTCCTTTTGTTACACACTGTATTAAGGTTAGGATTTTACTAGTGTGGTATGTTTTTAGAGTTTGTTTTGGACTTACTTCTAGTGGGTACAGCAGCCTCTATATAGCCATTTACAATTACATGTTGTACAGGGTCTTTGTGAATGATGTCATATCAGTTGCTATGAACTCGGGTAGGAGGAGCATTGACCTTTGACAGACTACTGCTTAATAAGATGTAGTTTGCTTTGGAATACTTCCTAACTGTTACAAGGTATGCCATATTGTCTTGAAGCAAATCTGTGACACAAGTTGTGTTTAACTAACTTCTAATTTTTCTAGCTCTTTTTCCTGTTCCTCGGCATAATCCTCACTTATAAGTACCCGATTGCCACAGTTGTCAAATTTTAAACTTTTATTTTCTCAACAGAAAGTAAGAGACGAAACAACAGTTACTTGTCAAGGCATCATAACTGAAGTCCACTGTACTAACATATTTGCATTTATCTCAGTCTGTTCCTGATCTAGTGTGTAACATCTATGTGAGACCAATGACCAGATGCACGTTTATACTCTATTACAGACCAGTTCACTGCATTATAAATTTATTGGCTTTATGCCTTTAATACACTTTTCTGGGGATTCAGAAAGAATGCTGCCACCAGAAGTAAGATCTGCTGTGAAAAGGGGGTATTTACATGGTGGGTAATAAGACGATTCAGAGACACGTTAGCTGCAAGGAGGAATAATGGTTAACTACCACTAGTAAAAAGTAGCACTTTCCTGCAGTAATTAACACTGGCAGCACATGTATCTTGTCACGGGTACCCTCATTCACTCTCACACACAGATACATGCATTCAAACATACACACACACACACACACACACACACACACACACACACACACACACACACACACACACACACACACACACACACACACACACACACACACACACACACACACATACACACACACACACACACACACACACACACACACACACACACACACACACACACACACACACACACACACACGCACACACACACATCTTACCTGTCCCTGAGTTGACAACATCCCAGATGACTATTCTTATTATTTTTTGCTTCTGCTCTCACAAATCACAGATCCTTACAGTCAGTCAGTAATGACTGACATTAGAGCTTCATTCTCCCTAGGGTTTGTAAAGTGAATTATGATGCTAGACCTGTTGTTCTATTAAACTTTTAAGTGAGACTCTAAGACATATTTAAAAAACATTTTCTGCTGTTATCTAGTTTTCCTCCCAGCTTTGTCCTGAATCCTCCCCAACACAGAGACACACCCATCCCTATCAAATTTCTGTCCCTGAGTTTACAGGACACTCCTGCTGTTGCCCCTTACAAGTGCTCTGTCCTCATAACTTATGGGCTGTTCCAGTCATTGAATAATACAAGATATTAGAGTTCCATACAGAGAAGTATGTAAGAGTGGAACAGGATATGTGCGAGGGTAGTGTGACAATGATGAGATCTGCACTAGTAGTGACAGATGCGTTTAAGGTGGAGGTGGGATTAAATCAAGGATCAGCTCTAAGCCCTTTCTTATTTGCAATGGTGATGGACAGGTTGACAGACATGATCAGACAGGAGGCCCCATGGACTATGATGTTTGTAGATGACATTGTGATCTGTAGTGAGAGTAGGGACCAGGTTGAGGAGACCCTGGAGAGGTGGAGATATGCTCTAGAGAGAAGAGGAATGAAGGTCAGCAGGACTAAGACAGAATATATGTGTGAATAATAGGGAGGATAGAGGAATGGTGAGGATGCAGGGAGTAGAGTTGGAGAAGGTGGCTGAGTTTAAGTACTTGGGATCAACAGTTCAGAGTAATGGTGAGTGTGGAAGAGAGGTGAAGAAGAGAGTACAGGCAGAGTGGAATGGGTGGAGAAGAGTGTCAGGAGTGATTTGTGACAGACGGATAACAGTAAGAGTGAAAGGGAAAGTCTACAAGAGGGTAGTGAGACCAGCTATGTTGTATGGGTTGGAGACGGTAGCATTGGCAAAAAGGCAGAAGTCAGAGCTGGAAGTGGCAAAGTTAAAAATGTTAAGATTTGCACTGGGTGCGACAAGGATGGACAGGATTAGGAATCAGTATATTAGAGGGTCAGCTCAGGTTGGACGGTTTGGAGAGAAATTCAGAGAGGTGAGATTGCGTTGGTTTGGACATGTGCTGAGGAGGGATGATCGGTATATTGGGAAAAGGATGCTTAGGATGGAGCTGCCAGGTAAGAGGAAAAGAGGAAGGCCTTAAATAAGGTTTATGGATGTGGTGAGAGAGGGCATGCAGGTGGTTGGTGTGACAGAGCAAGATGCAGAGGACAGGAAGAAATGGAAACAGTTTATCCGCTGTGGCGACCCCTAATGGGAACAGCTGAAAGAGAAGATTAGAGTTCCGTACATTTCAGTAAATGGAAAAAACTTTCTACACTGACTGCATTGCTATTGTGCTATTGTAGTGAATTAAGGCCAATGCTTTTTTTTCTTTTTCTTTCTTTTTTTTTTTTTTTTGAGACAAGAGTGCAGGGTTCAAAGGTTGGCTCCTTTTTTCTTTCTTTCTTTTTTTTAAAGGACTTAAATAATTCTAGATTTTCATTGCATCCTTGGTGTCTTGTGGTGATGGTGCAGAAGAGTAGCAGGCTATGTGTGTGACTGCCAAAGATATAGGGTTGGAATCATTTTAAGTTGCCTTATAGGCACAATTTAAATTGCTGTCCTTGGTGTCTAATGTTCCCACTGCCCCATGTCTTTTATACTGTAAAATATTTTTCTCAGTATTTTTCTGTGCCTTAAGAGACTGTGTAAAGAGTTATCACTGGTGTCAAGTAACCCCCAACGTTATAGGATTTTCCACTAGTCTATATGTGTGTCAGTATGATAGGCCCCCACCACACACATGCGGACTCCTCATCTGATCACACTCATGAATACACTCACACATTCCCCCATATGCACACACACACACACACACACACACACACACACACACACACACACACACACACACACATGCACCCACATACATACCCCCCAACACTACCCATCTGCTAAACTTCCGTCACTTACCTCTAATGCATTGAGTGAACATGAGCTTTTGGCCATGCTCATTAACATGGGTAGCCGATGCATCTTAACAGCCAAGCAAGTAACTGCCTTATCTCAGGCTTTTCTGGAGAGAATAGATGGTTAATTAGCACAGGTTCTCGGAATGCCTCATCAGCATTTGTGGTATGCCATGGTGACAGCCCAATAAAGTTCTGCACTTCTACATGCTGCAGTGCTGTGGTAGGCATGTCACTGAATCAGAAATGCGTACAGTGAGGCATACACCATGTGTGCACTTTGTGGTGACCTTCTGAATTCATCCCAGGCTTATTTTGGTGATGCTTATTAGCTAGGAATTAGGAAATAATTTCAGGTGCATACACTTTTTCATTAGGTCATAATCATTACTAGGGTGCCATTAACTGTCTATCTTGTGTTTTAATTTTGTAAACTTTTTAATTTTGCAATTGCTGTTTGTTAGTGTTTTTATAAGTACATTTCTGGTTTGCTGTTTACTTTTTCTTACATATAGTTATGCTAACTACATGCACGATGCACTCTACTCACTTCTGGTGGGTGAATCTTTTTTCATCTTAACACTGTTCTTTAAAAATCCACTTCTTCTCTAGTACTCTAAAAGTATATTAGGCACAGCCCAGTACCAGAGGTCAAATTTCTATAATTATCAAATTTTTACTCAAAAAGTCATAAAGGAGAAAGCTCTTATGTAGTATTTAATAGTCCAAACTTAAAAATGTATTTACAGTGTTGGAGTCTTACACTTCTCTTTTCCACTATGCTTCATATTTATCCCTGATAATTCTTTCTTGAACCTTTTATCCCTGCCTCGTGATACACACTGTTCCCCAGATTATTATATATTTTTCCTTTGTTAGTTTGCAGACATCTGTTCATCAACGTCTAACAATCTGCCCCATTTTTTAACTGTGCTTCCCCTTTATTTTTTGGCCATACTGTATTCTCCTTTTCTGCCAACCTCTTCTGTGGGTTCCTATCAGCAGACAGAAGCCACATGTTTTCAAATGCATCTTGGTCGAACTGACAAAACCGAAACTGCAAAATATCGAAGCGGCATGTAAGCGAATTCTTTCCCTGGGAAAGAATTCACTTGGCCACTTTGGTAGTGTGGTCTTGGAGTTGGTATATATAAGTAGGGGGGGTGTGGGGGGCTTAGCCTCCCACGTCGGGGGTGTGGGGGGTGAAGTCCCCCACTTAATCTCATGTTTTAATGTGCTTTCTTTTTTTTTTTTTTTTTTTTTTTTGTTGGAACAGCAATTTTTTTCCCTTAGAAAAAAATCGCTGTTCTGATAGTTTGGTTTAATAAGATTTCGCTTACATGGGGTCGATTAATCACCGTTCACTTACCTAAGTGTTCGGTGATCTGATATAGACCCTCTTCTCTAACTTTTCAGTTCCTCAGTCAAAGAAAGATCACTGTGCTTCCACCTTCTTGTAATAGCTTTTTCTGGTTATTAACAGTATTACCCAAACCAACCTCTGATGATTTTTCAGGGCTCTTTCACCTCAACCTAGAAAAAATAATTGCTTATTTACAACCCGGGGGGATTGCTTAACTTTCTGTATAAGCTGTTGTAATTTCCCTCCAAATTTTCTAGCTCTTCACATCCTCAAAGCATATGAACCCATATTTCCCTCTGACTTCCCTCACATATCCAACAAAACCCATCTGTCACAGGAACACAGGAAACATTCTTTGCATTCTGCTTGATGTACAAAAGTAGTGATATAAATACTTCCATGCAAATACCTAAAATCTCCTCAAAATTGTTGCAGATTTCACTGATTGATGCAGTCTCTTCCATACTTGTGAGGTTATATCCATTTGCAACTCCTTTATCCAGGGTCTCCATCTTACCCATTATCTCTGTTGTTGTGCTATTATTTGGTGCATATTAGATAATAGACTCTTATATACTTTCCCTTTCCAAGCCTCCATCAAAATATTTATTATTGGGGAAACTTTCCCTCTAAATTCTGTACCACCTTAGTTTTTGGATTGTAATTCTGATCCACGGGTTGTTATTGTTTTATCCTATTCATTTACTGATTGTTTTATATACACAGTTTTTGCCTGCCTTTGTTTCATGTTGCAGTTGAAAAAGATACTTAGAACAGTTTAACTATCCATGCAAGAAGCAAACAAGCAAACAAATAAACACATAAGTCAATGCAATCTTGTCACTCATTTGTGTGGTCACTCTTCTACAACTGTTTTGGTTATTGTTGATGCTGTAGCACTGAAATGATTTCATTATGTGGCCACCAATACTGTGTCTTGCTTTATGTGCATGATGTATCTTTGGTTCTCTTAATAACCACTGTCTCTCCTTAAGCATCATTCACATTCTGCTAGTCTAGTTTTGGTCATTGCATGATGAATCCTGATTTTTTTCCTCCTTGCTTCATCCTATGGCAACCTAAGCAATTGCCCCATGTCCATTGTGACATCTACTTGCACCTCAGTCTTTGCCAGGGGCAGCAGAGCTCCTAAAGGTATCCTGAGGTCTCATCTCCCCATCTGTTGTAGGACTTTTTATTTTATGTCCTACCATATTTTCCTGCCTCCACCACAGTCTCTTGGTTCTGCATCCAGAAGAAGGACATGCACTGGGACATGGTTGACATATCACACCACTTCCACAGCAGCTCAGTCAATGCTCCCATCTTTATCTATCTTAGAACCACCCTTCTCCCTTTTTTCCATGGCCCATGCCTCCAGCAGAGTCCATGTGAGGAATGTGGTCATGACCACCCTTTCCATGAGATTGTAATGTCCATTTCTACCTTTCTACTCTGCCAGGTGCCAAGCCATTAATTGACCTCAGGTTGGTTTTGTTAGGGCTTTATCCCTCTATGCCACCAAGCAGCCAGAATGATGAATCCTGAAAGTGTTTGCTGTTCATTCCCATGATTGCAACATTTTACCTTTGCAAATTAGTGTTTTTGCACTGTACTTATCTCATATGTTGTCTGTCTACTGTATGATCATCTTTCTCAATTCCTTGAGTCAGTGTTCTCCTGACCATTATGAGGCATGTCTTTATGAGTCATCACTGTTGCTTTTCTCATTTGCCTGGATCATGCATGAGTCTCTTCTCTCTGTCTCCTGGTTACTACCTATATATCATTTACATGCAGCTGGGTGAAGTTTTATATGATGTGTTAATTCCTGGACATATCTGCTGTACAGTCCTGTGACTAAGTTACTTGACTGATGCATGTCTACTGATATTGGAGGTCTACATATGCCCTGTCCTGTAACATGTAATGCTGTTGACCAGGAAGTAATGTGCTATTTACCTGTTAGTGTTAATATTCTTGTTCTATATCCATAGTGCCTTTCCTATATCCATACTTAACATATCTGTATGTTGTGCAACCTAGGATCTTCTTTCATACCACATAATTACATCACACATTGCCTTGATCTTGATATCCTGGTAATGCTCTAGGAAAGCATGTATTGGAGGTCCGAGTAAGAGGTGTTGGTATTTTTAGATGAAGGAGACTTGTACGTTTTTGCATTTGTTTTGTAAGGAAATCCAATTAAATTTATTTGGGCATATTTTCTAATCAAATGCAATTATGTTTATTTATAATATTGTAGTGGTTAGGTTAACTTGCTACAAGTCCGGATATTTCTTGCATGTCAATGTAAACAAAATAGTTTCATTGTTTTCCAGGTTACCCCATAGCTATTGCTTCATACAGAATTTTTGACAGGAGCAACCTTTCTACTAGTTTTCTTTTGCTTGTAGGTACAGGAGCAAGACCTACTTCACAGAGTATAGTTGTTGTTTATTCGCTTTATGGTGATGGTAATGTGTTGTTAAAATGATAGTTTGGTGATGGTGACAGCAAGATATTTTCAGTAGGATATAATGTCGATACCAGTTGTTGAAACTCTCACTTTAAAGCTTCTTGGAGTTGTGTTTGGCTTCGTGTTTTGTTTACAGAAAAGGATATTTTGTTAATGATAAGGTTGCTATTACTGTTTCGATACTGTAGTGCGTTTAGTGATGATTAAGGGTCAGACTCCAGCTTATTAATTCTGCACAATCTATGGATAGAATCGTCTGTGTAATATATATTAAATTATTCCATTTTGTTTATGATGATGGGAAACATAAGTGGTTTTGAACCTTGTGACTCTGATATTTGTTATAAACAGAAATCAAGTTCCCAGCTGACTGTATTGCATCTTAGTGATAAGATTTACACAAAGATAAGCTTTTGCAAATATTCAGGGTTAGGGTGTGAACGAGTAACTGATAGTCATGGTGATGGTAATTGTGATGTTGATAGCTTTAGAGAAGTCCAAGAGTACTGTTGCAGTGCATTGACTGCTGTCACAGTTTATGTCTACGAGTTGAAATAGCTTCAGAAAAGCTGTTTCAATACCATGCCTGGATCTAAATCCATGCTGCTGAATATTGATTAGTTATGCCTGGAGAGGAAGGCAGCAGGTTGTGTGCAATTCAGTCACGTATTTTAGGCACTGGACTGAATATGTTTATAAGCCAGTAGTTTTCTATTTTGTGGGAATCTTCACCTCATATAAGAGGAATTAGTTTTGTTTGTTTCTATCTGGAAGAGAAGTGGTCTTATTTTAGTCTGTGTTTCATCATTACAGATAGCGATTAAGCAGTTTTTTTTTGTTGTAGGTAAGGGAATCCACAGATACAGATCCTTTAGAGAAGTCCAGCAATACTGCAGCAGTGCATTGATTGCTGTGAAGGTTATGTCCATGAGTTGAAATTGCTTCAGAACTGTGCCTGGTTCTAAATTTATGTTGTATTGTGGTGATGAGGTTATTTAGCCTTAATAGCAATTTTTGATGATGTCTGTGCTGACTAGCCAAAAGCTAAAGGTATGATCTGTTATGTTGCAGTCAGTGATGTTAATTGTTGAGGTATTTGGGCTGATACTACATTGTAAGAAAATAGTTCAATAGTCTGTAATTACATTTACTGTATGCAGATGAGATAGCTAGCTCAGGGGGGCTGTCATCTCAGTTTTTACGATTGTCAAACAATTTGTTGATAGAATCCCAGACCACTTTAGAGTTTGCTAGGATGTTGGATTGTAGGTTGTTAAATAAGTTTCCCTTGCATTTCCTGTATGTCTCTCTTCTCTCTTTTTTATGTTCTGCAAAAGCTTTCTTTCTTTCCTTCTTTCATAAGGTGTTAAGAAAGCTTATGTATCCAATGTTTGGAGTTCTGTTTTACTTTCATGGAGCATATTTATCAAGAAGTTGCATTACCACTGAGATGAAGATGTTTGGCAGTTTCAGTTTGTGTTTCAGCATGTTTGAGTGTCATGCCCACATTTAGTCTGTTTAGATTCCTCATTAGTAATGTTTATTTATTCATTTATTTTGTTATGATAATGGGCCTTAGGTTTTCTGGATTGTATAGGCTGCATCATAATCATTGATGTGGAGGAGATGTAATTCTGTGTGTGACTTGTCAGTATCCAGTCAAAGATGCCTATTAGCTACAGTTTTGGGAATTTTGCCATATGGGGGTTGTGATAGGATAAATAAAGGCTGGGGATTGTAGCTTAATGTCTAGGTTTTTTTTTAGATTGCTAAAACCATGGAATGTTAAAGTCAGCTAGCAATATGTGTTCTCTACTGCAATGTCTTTTGTAGGAGGGTTTTGCTTTGCCTTTGTGTGGTTCTAGGTATCTGCATCCAGTATGTAGTGTCTTGATATTTCCCAGATACATGCCTACGAGTTAAGCCTCTCTTCTAGGTTTGCTGATGGCTTAGTAGTACAGAACATTAGTAGTGGTGACACTGTGGCCATGATATGCATTTCGGTTTACTATTATATTCTTGAACATGCTTCCATCGAATAACTGTAATGTTGATGGAAAATGTCAATTTCCGACATGCCTAAAAGGCAGAATGCTGAAAATGACATACCTGAACTTCCTGGCTCAACGAGTTACACATATCAGGAGGTGACGTCAGTCACCCATGCTATGCACATGAACGTACTCAATGGTCAATGGTATGTTAATTGTACTATTTTGCAGGGGGGGCTATGCCACCGTGCACCCCACTACTCCCCATGCACATTAAATATACCAACACTGAGATCACACTACAATGAGGAAATTGACTAATCCCTTCTTCTTCATTGAACCGCAACCTCCCTACAAAGTGTCAAACCCAAAATATCAGCCTACACTACCCATTCAGTGTAGTGTAGTCAACTGTCTTTGGTTCACAATTATGCTGACTTGGAAACTGCAAGTCGGCCACATGCCAGTCGACCAATGCAGTTTCCAAGTTTTAAGTGCAAACCTATATCTATCTATCTAGCTATCTATCTATCTATATATATATATATATATATATATATATATATATAAAATAT